>NW_026706974.1:247500-395634 GCF_024137745.1 Phymastichus coffea
GCGCGTATATAAGCGCCATGGTAAACTAAAGGGCACTCGATATATAGGCAAGGACAATGATTACAGTATACATATCAATCCAGCTAACTCTCGTCTCAATTGTTATCGAGTGTGACTATAATACCTTATATCAACTGACAATTCAGCTCATCAACTATTCCCTTTTTGATTTGATTGTTTCTTAATTGGTTTTGAAAATACGCCCGAGTTTGATCGCAAAAAAAGAAATTGAGGACTTTTTCTCGTGGAACGGAAGCCATTGATCCATCAAAAATGCAAATTCAAGACGACATGCCATTTGACTAAAACCGATGCAATCAGCTCCCCCAGCTCGCGACTGTAAATAACAAAGCTTGCGGTCGCTTGAAAGGCTCGCGTCCAAGCTCGCGAACGTTAGAGTGTGCGTGTGTGTGTGTGTGTGTAGGTTTTTTTCTTTCCCTCGAGTGTTGCATGCGCAATGGGCAGCTCGCGGCCAGTGAATGAAATTTATGGTAGGACACGAGCAAGCAGAGTCTCGTTCTATACACGATAGCATGCCGCCGTCGCCGGCAGCACGCGAAAAGATCGAGTCGTGGATTTAAAACTGTTGAACCGCGCGCATCCTACAGAAAGCCTGCACGGTAGTTATACAGAAAAATTTACGGCCTGTAAAGTGTTTAAAGCAGTCGTGAAACGCGAACACAATAGCACGCGAAAGGACAACCGCCATCACGCTGCGTGCGAGGGAATAGAAAACTAGAAAACGATTGTCTCTTACTCATTCCACCTCGTTGTACTGCATTTCCAACTACTCGTGCACTCTTTTCTCTCGTTAATTATGTGCAAAGTGCAACACTCGCAGCTGAATCAATTCTGACACTTCCGATTGGTCGGCACACGCGTGCCGATAATGCAATTACCCTTTCGCACAAGTAAACCGTGAGCGCGAGGCAAATGACGTAAGATCTAAACTAGTTTATTACAGCGAAATCGGGCGCGCGTGTCGGAGTTAGTTTCTATCAAACCCGTCTTTGCGCAAACACACAAACGCTCAACTTCAACAACTTGCGGAAATTCTCCAAACCAAACGATTAAAGTACTACCTGGCTTTCGCTTCGATAAGATGCTTATTCCTCTCGTATATGAGCAAGCAGCTAAATTCTTTCGAATAAAATTACAGCGATTCCATTACATCGCCCGTATACCCACTTCTGCAGTAAATACTTGGCGTTAATGCGCTAATGACAAATTGATGCTGATGGAGTAGATCAGCCGACTCGTTCCATTAATCAGTACAATAACTAAGCTCCGTGTATGCCTTAAAATTGAAATCGAATTTTGATCATTTTGTATGCACATACACGCGTATCTACACAGATACGTTCGACAAATGTAACAATTGCGTGACGGCTTCACTTAGGCTCGCAACCGTCAGCCTACCGTGATTCCGCTGTTTAATTAATCCAATCAAATTATCGAAATGCACAGTGTATATATTCCAGGTCGTTTATGACAACCAGCCGGTACAGTGAAGCTCGGATGCTCCATAATTGTGGTAATAACGAAGTGATAAGCAAGTTCGGCAATTCTGTACGCAGGTTGAAATTGGTGATGCGATATGTTCATAAATATAACACTTCTGAACAAAGTGTCTGTCATTACAGTGCTACAATTGAGTCTATGACTGACTATCGTAAGGATGAAAAGCCGCTATCTCGCTACCTCGTACGAGCTAGTAGTATATAGAAAAGGACGCTCCTGAAAGGGCCGATCGAGGGATTACGCCAGTGGTTATTAATGCTCTGCCTTTGCATCTTGACTAGTTACCTTGACTAATGCTCTCATTGATATTCGCATTAGGGATTCAATCATGTAGTTTGCCATAATCTCAAGTTGGACCTGATAGCTAGAAGCTGCGTCGAATACTGCTCCAGGACTGATACTGCGAACATACCTATGCCCATGTTTGGTCAAACTTCCTGACCTGTAATTAGAAATTCAGCATTCTAATGTTATTTTTTATACAAGTAATGAAGTTCCGAGACTATTCGAGAAATGCTGTGAACGTCTGGTAAAAGAAATCTCGACACTTTCAACGGCCATTCAAAAATTCCAGTCGCCGCCCGTTCATTCTCTCTCGCTCTGCTGTAGACCATTTATAAACGCTGCCGGCGATATTGCAGCTCAGCGAATGAACAAGCCTTCCCCAGGCACACGGGCAGCGCTCGCGCAGAGCCAGCCCCCATTAATTACAAGCTCCTCAACAATATCCACTCAATTTCGCGTCTTTGATTACTCAAAGCACCCCAAGTAAAAGGTCTGCTCTGCGAGACACTGCGGTTTAGGGATGTCATCGCTGTCGTTTATATATATATACACACTTGTCGAGAGAAAAGGCCAATACACAAATGTGACAGTCTTCGTCAAAGTCGCTCGTCAGTGCGTCAATCACCGTAATTGCAATAAGCTTGCGCTTTAAATTCGCTTGCGAAAAAAAAATAGAAAATAATGATCGTCGGTTCTGAGAACATGTAAAAATCGAGATAACAAAGCAAAAATTGCTCTTTCAATTCTCTCAGTCTGCGTAACCGCGAGCGTGCTTGCCCTCCTTGTTAATCCCTTTCTCCCTTTTGTGCGCACTTTCGTATATAAAGTTTAAGAACGCTCGCTGGGATCTCGTTAGCCGAAAAGCGAGAGTGTAGCAGTGGCCCGATTGCACAGTGGCCCGTAGTGGTAGTAGTGGATCGGCGAACGCTCGGGTAATTAGTCTGCGTTCGAGAAACGAGTTTATTTTCCGTCTTTCTTCGATGTAGCCATAATGATGTGCACACGCACATTGCAACCGCAGTTGTTTTTACGAGCTTGTTTTGCTTTTTTTACTTTGCCCCGAAAGTACTTTTGTTTCTTTTTCTTTGTCATTTTTTACGACAAGCCACGGTGGTCTTCATCACGAGTTAAGCTTACTATGAATGATTAACGCGAAAGAGTAGGAATTTCGTTTGGAAAGGAGAATTGCTCATAAAGTCGCAAGATAAAGGCAACAATATAGAGGAAGAAATGAATATTACAGTAGTTTGAGTAATAACGGCAGAGATACCACATATAACGTGTGTCCGTTCGGGATAGGAAGAGCGACATCCCGGATGTAAGACTGATAAGGTTTCCCATCCCCCACATTTCCTTGCTCCCATTTGCAGTTTATACAATAATTAACGACGTATCATTCTATTTTTTACTCCGATTGTATTTTTAAATTGTTTCGTCAAGCACACAATATTATTAATGAATGCATAATTAGCGCTTCCTTCCGACAACTGATTAATCTTCTAAGTATATACTTCACTCATCTGTTTATCAAGCATGGAGATATGTATAAAGAGAGAGAGAGAAATAGTTGGGAACGAACGGATATTTTCTCGAGAGTGAGTTTCCGAAGGCGGAGTAATCCGAGTACAAAATAGCGATAAAATATCAATTTTCAGGTGCGAAAGTAGAGAGAAGAATCAAGCTGATACAAGGTTGTTGCTGCGCGCGCATGTACGAGGTAGAGCGATGGGGTCTGAGTCAAGATTCCGTAAAGTTGGCATTATTGCACATAGTTGAGCCCTTTGTTTATGACGCGGCATGCTCTTGTGGCGCGCAACTCTTGTCGATAGCAGCAGCAGCATCAGCCGAAGATGCACTCGCAGTTTTACGGGTCACGTAGCGCGGATTCGCTTCACTCAAATCCACATACATTGACAAATTCATCGACAGCTTATAAACTTTACCGACGCGAGATAAATCCATGAAAATCTGAATTCGTAAACATCAATTGCTTACACCAAGGAAAAAAAGGCAGTGCCTTGTAAGTTTGAATTGTAGGAACGTCCTTTCTCCGCGCCGAAATTTCGCGAGATGATTCCAATGTGAGGCTTCCGCGGTTTTTTACTCGCTTTGATTTCCTCTGCGAATATACAGGGAGAAAGGGCCAACGCAAGGAATTCCAAAAAATACGCCTCGAGAGAAATCTAGTAGCCGCGCTACTGCCACTCTCGCTCTGTGTTCGTGCGGTCGTCGCATACAAGAGCAACGAAACATGCAACTGGTCGCCGTCTGTATGTTCTCTCCCATCCTCGCTTTTGGTCCCTTGCATGTTACATGTCGTAGCTATTACTGTATATAGCTTTTATATGCGTTTCGGCTCAATTAGTCCTTTGCAATGAGTGTAGTCGGAGAAAGAGAAAGTCAGACAGAGAGAGAGAGAGAGAGGTATTTTTTTCATTTTGCGCGAGGGGTTCAAATAATGAACAATGTGAAACGAGGGTGAGGATAAAAGTAAACGACCTGTAGAAATTGATTTAAAATGCTTTTTATATATTTATTACGGTCGTGGTTTTCACTAGTTGCTTTTTTTCTATTCCAACGAAAGCTGCGAGTGACTTTAACTTGTCAAGCATTTCACAAAAACGTATCAGCAAAGAGAAAAATCGCAGAAGGATGGTGATTGCGAAAGCTTTTTTCCTCAAACTGCAGCACGCGCATCAGACGTAACCGCGTCGTTTTAATTCGTATTGACGAGCTATCTAAATCCTCGAAGGCAGATACGTTCGCCTATAAAAAAAACATTTATCAACTGTGCGGGTTGTTTCTTTGATGTACTTGAACTTAGTAGACGACAGTGAGCGATGCAGTCACCACTGCAGCGTAATTCGGGCTTGGAAGAGTTTGTCCTGCCCACAGCTGGTGACAGAGACGCCACGGCTGCGCGAGATTGCTTCGCGTCGACGACTAAATTTACGCCTTTCTATTCTTCATGCCGCTGAGCTCTTACTTTTACTGCGAAACCATCACGTCATGATGCATTTTCATTAAAGCCAAGCTCACGCTGCCACGTCACATTGCTTTTTGTCTTTTCTTTATTTTGCAATTACGACTGATGGTTTACGCGTTTACCTCCATTTTTCTTTGTTTGACCGAGTTGCGTGGCTGGTTTGAGGGTCTTTCTCTCTTCTAAGGCTCATTTCACATTAGTCATACTGGCGAACGTACGCTGAAACAAAAAATGCAGATCAAATATTTGATTCCGCGTATCGGACACGGAAAAATTTTCTGAGTATCATCAGGAATACAAAAAGGTTTTTCGCTGAATATTTTTCTATATATTACCTGATTAGGCTTTGTGCAAAGTAAAATAATGGATGAACGTTTTGTTTTTCTAATTCAGCTTTCCTAAACGTATCTAAGCCAATAAAATTAATCGGTAATTATTTTAATCTTACGGTAATATTGAGACGTTGAAAGAATTTTACAAGTAGTATGAATCCTAAAAGTATCGCCGAACATTAGTCATTCGTGGAAAACACAATCGCCGCCGCTTATACTTTATCTTTCTCGCATTTCTTTCACTCCAATCTAAGTGCTCGACGCCTCTTTCCCCGCGACGCATCACTGTCTCACTTAGCCGCTCGCGTTGTACATAAACAAAGAAAAAGCAATCCGCCATCGTCATCGCATTCTCATAGCTTGCGAGTTTACTTCTCACCCCTTTTGCGCGGAAACGTCCCCCCGAGGTATACTATGAGCGCCGAGACGCTTTCCCGCAGGACGTGACTCAACTTCAAGTAAGTAATGAATTGCCGGTAGAGAAATGATAGAGACGCAACAGCGAAAAAACGAGCGAGAGAAAAGTAAACCACGAGAAAAGTTGGTCCGCGCGCGATGAGAATGGAATTCGAGACTAAGTTGCGTGGTCGCATGTGAGCCCTCAGGAGAGAGAAAGAGAGAGAGAGAGAGAGAGCAGCGTATGAAAAGGAGACCAGGCAAGTTTGTTAGAAAGTGTGAACGTGCGTTACTTAAACGAAGAGATTCTGCTGAGACCAGGACCTTTCTCACACCTGCAGGGCTTTTTCTTCCTTACTGAATGCTCTACTTCATCGAAAATTATCTATATAATTTGCCTTGTTTGCTGGAATTAACTCCAATGAAAATTGGGTATATCTTTCTTTCTCTCTCTCGTTATTAAAGAAACTGAACGACAGAGGACTAAAGTGCTAAGAAATATAATTCTTGATGACAATAAATATTCTATAAGACACTTTTTCAATCTTAAATCAACCACTCAAGGTTTTTCTTTATTTTCAACTAAAAACTTTTTGTCACTTTTACCGTATATTTCATACTCTGCATGTTATATTTGGAAAAGAGATACAAGAATGTAATGTCTACCCATTTTGCTCAGAAAAATGGCATGGTAAACGGAAAAAATTCTGGAAGAAATGGAAGGTTTCATCGAGAAGAGCGAGATTGGATGTACCCTACGGCATTCTCTGGTTTTTCTCCCCGACTTGTGAGTCAGAGAGAAAGAGAGGGAGAGAGAGAGAGAGAGAGTGCCGATTACTCCAAGCTTTTGTCTCGAGAATCAAGCTTTTTTAGGAGGGATTTTTTTTTAAATTACATTGAAACACATAGTTTTTTTTTATTTGATTTAGTTATACTGAATTGCATTATAATTAACCGAATTCGAGCATTTAAGTTGTATTAATGTGTCTCGAATTGGATGTTAATGTAAAATAAAATTTTATGGTTAAATTTTTAATCGTAGTTTTGCATAAATGAACCTTAAAAGTAGTAACATATCCAGTCTGTATAGTTATCAAGTAATAATTCGTTTATTAAAATCCAAATTAATTTGCATCTTTCAAATGTATAGTTTTAAAACAAGTTTCTAATTCCAATTTCATTGATCGAATAGACAACACTGAAATTATCGAGATTGATTCAAATATTGGCAATCCACTTATTTTACCATATTCCATTCATTAACATTTTTAAATCGCAAATGATTATATTGATATAACAACTGAAATAATGAAAATAACTTTAGCCGGATTTTGATGGCCAAAGATCAATAATACTTGATACACCTAGTAGTATACGGGGCAACTAGTAATTTAACGCGTGCACAAACTAGCAAATCCGATTATTTCTCAAGTTTACCAGTAATTCATCAGCTACGCTGCGGTCAAGCTCAAGCGCGTCTAGCTGCGCGTGTTTATTCCATGGTGCACTTGCGATGATCGCAGAGCGAGATACACACACATACAGTGCTATATGCGAAAGCTTACATATAATCAAAGCCTTTCGAGGAGAACTAGTGTTGAAATGAATGTTTGTCTAATAAGATGGGGATAGTCCGTTTGCCCATTCAATTAACGTGAGCAAATATGAACATAACGCAAGTGCGAGTGTCGAATGATGATTTGATTTTCGATATGATACTCGTATGATAGAGTTGATTGTTTTTCGTAAAATGAACTTGTATACGGTAACCAGCGGTAACGTATATTACAGAGTTTGACGGATCAGTGGTTCGCAATATATAAATGCCAGCATGAACTATATAATAACCCAAAATCGATATCGAATTTCCTAAAGCCTTTATTACTTACAGAATATTCAATCGTTGAAGCTTTAGATGAAACTTGCCTATCACACAGAGGCCGCGATTCAAACAGAGTTTATCGTTCAAAGGCCAGCTCATTTTCTAGCCCAAACTCTCTCCCTCTCTCGCTACTCTCAACATTATCCTCTTGACTGGCCTAATGCATCTTCCGTAATTGAGTAACGTCATCGATAACCTGTCGAGGCCGCAAGCTAGAAACGTGGTACATTAACGTACTCCGCCGCTACAATCAACGGCCTGGCAGCAGCTCTCGTGAACGGGTCGACAGCGGCTCGACGACAAAAAAGGCGAGAGGGAGAGCATAGTAGCTCGCCAATCAAGCGACTTTAATATGCATTTCGCTGCTCGTGATTTTTTTTTATGCGAGCCAACCGGCCAGATACGCGCTTGCGTTAATTTTCTGTGCTTTTATGACGTTATACGCACGAGCGATATTAGCGATGTGCTTCGTCTGCTGTACTTTGCCTTTGTAGTAACGAAATTCTCATTTTTTTAAACATTAATTTATTAATTTAATGAATAACGTTTGATATTAAATATGAGTGAATTATTTATGCCCATTACAGTGAGCTTGTGAATACTGTCCTTACAATAAAATCCTATAGTAGAGCCAAAATTTTGATTCTGGTAGTATGATAATAATAATACGGGTATGAGTTGGGAATTTCATGACAAGTATGCCAAAGCGCTATATACAATGCGTTAAAATCCTTTGACTACCGTTGGAGATTTCGGCGAGAGCTTTTAATACCCGAAACATCATCGGCATGCAAAAGCTCGATTCACAATTAAACGAACGAGATATACAAAACTCGGACAATCGCGAACTCGACAACAATGAAAAATGCTCTTTAATTCTACGCCGAATAATCGCATTCGATTGCTTGCGTCGTCAGCACGATAATTGAGTGTCGAAAGTGTCGTTGAGCGAATTTGACAACATTTCTTTTTATTCGGTATAACCTGCACTTTCGTTGCAAAATCATCGTTAATAATGCGAGACACGAACTCAAAAATTCTATGCGCTGCGGTCACAATATTGAGGAGCGTCGTTAAAGTGCCATTACGCCGAGAGTGTATTAATGAAAATCGATAATTAATCGACACGTAAAGAGAGCTATGGCGTGAGTGAGTGAGAGAGAGACAGCTACAGTTAGATACGCTAATTGACTCTTGAATATTTATTATTAAAGGTTTAGCTGCACGCGACGACCGATCGTCGTGCAAAGCCATAGGTATAGTTTCAATGGAATAACTTCAATGTACGTCCCTTAATTAATACATTTTTTATGGGTGCACTCGAGCATTGATTTATACCGTTCCCTCGAAATTCAACTAATCAAACACGATTCGATTATACTTTCCAAACTATTGCTCACGTTGGCATTGCATGCAACTGACATAGCTCTCTCAATATACGCTTTTACGAAAATTCCCCATAGTCGTATTCTTCTGTAATTCGTTACGTCATCGAAATCGATGCACTATCCGCGAGTCGAATGCGACAAATCATAAAAGCAAAATAATGGAAGGGATGAATGGAGGAAATAGGCTTGAGAGTGAAGCACTTTGAAAGTAATTTAAGATTGACGATGACGATTTTATGTCAATTTACCGACCGGCTAATTGCATTTCCTGACAGTAGGTGCCAAGGGAAATTATAGGAAAAATGTTCTTTTACGTATATATTCCACCCAGAGAGCCACCTTGGCGCTTTTTACTTTGCAATTGCATAATTAAGCGCTCTTCCTTCGCGTAAAGTGTCCGCTAGCTCTCCGTCTCTCCGCCCCCCTCCCCCCTTCTCTCTCTCTCTCTCTCTCTCTCTCTCAATCATACTGCGGACAATTTTGAAAATTGCAGCATAGGCTCGCGACTCGTTACGTCTTTTGTTGTCAACCTGTCAAGCCGATGGAAAACTTCGAAGACTGTCGTCATAACTTTTAATTTTTCCGGTATTCTTGCAAACTTTCTCGTGTGTACTACCGAAAACATTTAAGTCATTCTCAAAATGAAGCGTTGCGAATTACGTCAAAACTTTTTTAACTGATGTTGAGCGGCATAACAATTTTTCAATTTCCTCGCTCAAGTTTTTGCGGAGAGGGATAGCATAAACTGCTCGTCGAAAACATGTTTTGAAGAACATTTATAATTAAATGAAAACAGAATTGGGATGCATGACGAGTAGGAAGAGAGCCTTAGCTATTCGAATATCCTCCCCTCCCTATGTGTCGAAAGAGAGTGAGGATAACTCTCCGCGCTCTTCAGTATGGTATTTGCATATTCATGCTTCGCATGAACTTCTATTTTAGGGCTAGAACCAACGTAGCAGAAGTCAATTCGCAAGTCTATCGAAGCTCAGTATACCGTATTTAATAAAGTTTAGGCTAGTGGTTGAGCGTCGATTAAATAATATTGTCCCGCAAGGGTGTCGACACTTTAACTGGGCGCGATAAATTTAGTTCGCCGCGCGGCTGAAATTCGCGCATGGGGAGCAGTCAGTGATTAGCTGCTAATTATTCCCATTTATGTGCCTCGTTTGCATCATGAATTTCTAGCTTGAAAACACTCTCGGCGCACGATCTCCGTAGTGTTATTGGCGAGCGATCGATAATTCTAGCTCTCAAAAACTATTTTACTCGCTCGACGTATCTTTCGTTAGCGCAATAAAGCTGACTAACCGCCTAGTCAGCGGTTAACCGAGTCGTTAAGCTTTTGTGTTATCAAGAAGGCTGGATGCGAAACCGCAAGAAGTTTATATCGAGACGGCGCTGGTGGCGCGGCTGCGCATTAAAGTGCAGCCGGCTAGTTAGTAAATAAACTTGAAAGCAGCCTTCGCCTTGGCTGCACTTTAGGCAACGTTCCAACATGTTGCCGCGCTCGCGTGCACGTGGTTGCGACGCACTGCTGACAAGCGCGCCGAAATACACCTTATACCTTCAATGGTGTTGCGCGTCTTGCAAAGCTGCATCGTTAATAAGGAAGAAAGCTTATAATGAGATGTGTATCATTGCCACGATTTGACGCATAATAATAATAATAATAGCATCGGCACAATGACACGCACGAGCGTACGAGAGAGCGAGAGCACACGCCATTGGAATTTTACGCTCGCCACTGCAACTTTCGCAACGTGCACGGTCAGCACGTATGAGGAAGAAGACTGTTCTGTCGGTCGTGCAACAATAGCCGCGTGCACGCCCACCCATAGGCATTCGTGCCGGAAAGGATGCGCGACGTAATAAGATGACTCTCCTTCAGGGCAAAACTGCTTTGTTGATATAGCCGTGCTATCGAAGTTGTGTCCGAAAAGCCCTGTAGGTCAGAGCTAGGTGCTATTACGTCGATAAGACGGTCGCGCGAAAGTTATCTAGCGGCCTGCTCTGGCTGGCTCATCGAAAGCGATTTCCATCGCAGTTGTCGTTGTCGTCGTCGTCGTTGTCGACCAAACGAGCTTGCGCTCACGTTGCCGGCTTTATACGAGATTATTATGTGCTCTACTCTCTAGCTCTTGAGATATGTGTCTATACGACTACGCAGTCCACTGCCATATTAACTGCCTTGTGCTCCGCGAAATACATACGGCACCTTTTGAGGTTGCTCTTGTTTTTTATTTATTTCAGCTTAACCGATTCAGTATGTAATAATTTAAATGATATTTCGAAAAAGCTGACAAAGAATAGTGATGCAAGATTCATATCTGCTCGGCAAGCATTTTTTGTCAGGAAATTGATGCGACGGATGTGACATTTTCGGTGCAAAATTCAAGTGTAACGATATATTAAACTCGATTGTCAATTATGCAAATCACAGTCCCCTCCATAATCATAGTGATATTCAATCTTGTTTGTTTCCCTTATGGTAAATACTCTCTTTATCTCTAGTTTCAACATAAAATAAATGCGTGGGTGATATAAAATACACTAATGTATTTGGACCATAAAGCTTTTATTGAACAATAATCTTTCGTGAGCTTTGTAACAGTAATAATCGATAGCGCTAAATTTTTCGATTTGCTTTGCAGGTGGCTGCTGGTCCTACTGGTGCTGGAAATCTCTCACGTGACCCAAGCTAGATACGTAAGTACACTGCTCGTAATTATATATACATTCTCGTCAGAGACGAGGGCAGAATGCTGTTTCGAGTTAGCCCCAAGTTCAGGATGTGTGCGAGGGTATAAAACGCCCGCATAATCAAGCGAAGGGGGCCAAAGAGAAATAAAAAAGGACGTGCCATGGCCTTGGTCAAGCTTTTATTACGGTCCTTTTGTCAGGCCGTACCGTCGTTATTCGTTTTATCCCTCGACACGAAAAATCTCACGAGCGCGTTCTCGTTGAATACGTTCGATTGGTCAACTTGGGTACGTTCTCGGTGAATATTCAAGTTTATACTGTTCTTTCGGAACATATCGCATTGGCGTGGTCGTGTATAAAGTAGCGCTTTATCCAACGTTCAAACCATTTAATTAGATAAAATTAAAAGCTTCCTATCTAGTCGCAACTGGTATACGTATATAGTTTTACTGAGGACTCTGGAAATAACCTTGCGATCAATTCGCAAATACCCGCACACAGATACACACACATACGTAGACACAGGTAAATTAGCTAGTGTATCTCTCAAACGTAGTTACATGAAACCCGATACACGAGTACTTTTAATCCATTCTTTATTTTTCGCGCGCGCGGTCTTTTCTCCGCATTCCACAAGCGCGGCGGCTCTGAATAAAGATCCTGGAGGAAAGAGAGAGAGAGAGAAAGGGATAGGTATGCCGCAGGGGCTGTCTTTCCATTCGCGGTGGCGAGACAGCCGAGGGTGAGAGTGAGAGAGAGAGAGAGAGAGAGAGAAAGGAACGTTGCGCGCTGATTAAAAATTTCTCGGCGTTTTCCGCTTTGTTTCTCATGCGCGCGCAGCCGAGCTTTCAAAAGCCGACAGGCGCGCGGTTAATGATCGCGCCGTCATTTTAACGTAGAAGGGCTTGTGAGATTTCGAGGATCTACTGTTTAACAATATTGTCAGCGAGCCGGCTTGCTTGTTGTTTATATCGTCGCAGAAGATTTACTGATCACGAGAAACAGCATCATAAAGTACTATTATTCTCTCTGCCGGTGTCGCTTTTAAAAGACAACGAGTGGGTTATATTCTTTCGCTGGAGTGTAAACATTTCTGTCGTTCAAGATACACTCCCGGCGACTAGTGTACACAATCCTTTGCTTGTGCTTGGCCAGAAAATCGCCACGAGGGAAGGTGCACGCTGTGCAGCGAAATAAAAAGGATGAAAAACAAAATTAAAGAGACCGAATCCTTTGGCTCAAGCTTGCGCTGCTGAAGAGTAATCCTTTTTGCACGCAACAAGCATTCCATTGTGCTCGCGGGGTGCATGCGAGATTGAGTGCTCGCGTGTGCGCGCTAGGACACTTCCTTGCTGGAATAAAAGGGAAGTGTTCGTTTTTTCCTCATGACCTGATGACTTTTTTGCCGTAGTCGTCATCACGTTAAAGCAAGAAATGCTCCATTGGACGCCAGATAGACGAGCGTATTGTCCTGTGAATGAGTTGGCCTTATCGTCGTTCTTTCTCTCTGCGCCTTCCTTTACATGCTTTTCGTTTCGTAGCCCAAGCGCTTCAATGTCGTGAATTTTTCACTTTCCTGGGGATGAAAAGTTGATTAATCTAATACATCTTCATTTTTCATTTTTTACTTGCAGGTGGATTTTCTGTTCGTGTTTCCACTTGATTTTTTTCTGCCAATAAAGAGCTTACTTTTGGAGCAAACAAGAAAAAATTTTCTCCACGGCACTCGGCGTAATCTTGTAACGCGCAAGAAGAAATTTTTGAACGAAGAGATGCAAATAAAAAGGATGCGACTTTGCCATGCGAACGAAATCCTCCCGTGGAACGAACGAACTCTTGTTCCGACGGCGTAGCTAATCCGCGTTAAGTGGTCGTTACGACTAGAACGTCTTGAACCTTTCTTCTCTCTTCCCCTTCTTTTTTCTGTTCTCGAAAGCGTTAGCAATAAAATTAAGTCAATGTGATCCTCTCGGATACGCTAATTAAGTAGGATTTCACATCAAATCGTATTTGCGCTCGATAGGATGATCCTTTGATTTTCTTAATTCATTTTAAGACAATCGTGTTATCGACATCTTTGCTGCGGACAGAAATATTTTATTCTAGATGGTACGGCAGCTCGACAACGAAAGGGCGCGCTAGAAACTTTGAATTCAGAAAGCTTGTCGTATATTTATCTCTTTTTTAACTTCTCTTTTATTCCGTTTATTCACATTCTAATGTTATCACTGCAAAGTTTACAAAGTTTAGTAGAAAGCGATTTAACAATAGTGGCTTCATAATTAAGTCGAAACTTATTTATAAAATCTTGTACTCATATAGAAAATTGAAATATATACTTATTTGTGGTTTATTTAAGATAACGAAAAACAATATAAAATAGTTTATGAAAATAATGAAATAATATGAACGAGTGACTTCGTATAGTTAGAAGAAATAAGAAAATATTTTGACGTTATTAAATTGATCACTATCAAAAGGTCATTGACATCATATATCAAATCACATTACGCATTATACAAACACTACACATTAAAGTGTCATTGATCCTTGAATGTAATTACTTTATCGTTCGGTTAAATATTATAATAATTGATTGGACGAAACAAAGCTACTCCCATAGAGACGACATTTTCGTCTGTAATTCAATAATATCGCGCGCGATATAAATATGCATTAGATCATCGCTATTGAAATACGGATTACGTTTCACTGGCGCTATTTGAAATAGCGAGGTTATGTTTCCATACGCTGCCAAAGTCATTGTCACCATTTGCTTCCAACGCACTTATCTGCGTCACAGACGTACTTCATGCAATTAAATGACCTTTTAATCGTTCGCATACTTCCACTAATGAGCTTTTCCCGCTACTTGCATATATTTTTCGACTTCATTGCATTGACTGTTTTGCGACAGTAAATTTTGAGCTTTTTATTCGTCAATTGGATCAATTTAAAATTATGATGAATAATGACTAAAACACGCGAGATATTCCTGTAAGGTCTTTGAACTAAACTTGTCGGCAACGGAATCTGTTGCAATTAGCATAAATTAGATGAAGCGAGAGTGTTATAAGTGAGCGCGGGAACGGGATGCTGTAAAACCTTTTCCGCATCGTATGTGAGATCGCGCGCATGATCCATTGCAAAAACACTAGCCAAAGGGTTGCATAAACGATCGAGTCATAAAAATGACCGAGCGATCGCTTGCGGCATTCGAGTTTTTGTGGTGGAACGCCGCCTACATTGCTTATTGAATTGGAAATGTGACTATTATGTTTTAATTGTTACTATTAAAAGATCAGATTTTATGCGTTATTAAAAAATTTGGTATGGATTTTTTCTTAAAATTGAATTCACGCGATATACTGTTAAAATACATCTGTCAGGCACTATATAAACGTAATTGGAAATTGATTTATGGACGCAAATTATTAGACAATATAGCGCCGGTACAGGCAAACGTGAAATTTTCGACACTTTTTACGTAGCCGAATTGATAAATTTCTCAAAGTCGATTAACCGAGAAATGAACAAACAATGAAATTGAAACTCGGTGAAATAAGCCTTTGTAAATTTAATTGGAAATAGAAACGAGCTAATTCATCTCTTGAAATACCCTCGCCCCCTCTAAAAAAAGGTTCACGAAAGCACATTGAACTTTCTTCCACACAGTCCAGATGTATGTAAGCTCACACGGGTAGTGAGCTGATCTAGCCTTCTAAACTTCTCGCCTAGGAGCTTCTCACCATCAGCAGTACACAACGCGCGCGCGCACATGTGTACGTAGGTACGCGCGTCCGTCGTGAAAAACGAAGGGGAAAAATAGAACCCCCTAGTTTGGCCGTACAGTTTCATTAACGCGGCAAATGCATATGCGCCTCTCCCACGCTCGATAATAAAAATCACCGCACAGCAGCAGCTGCTGCTGTCGAGTAAACGACAACGACCAACGCGTCGCATCTTGCGCGAGGGCGTTTTTCTCTCTGTTGCTCGTGCTCGTTTTCCCTTTTGTCTATCTCTCGTTGCACGCGATTGCGGGCGAGAAATAAAACGTCCACACTCTCTTTCTCTCCGGACCTTTTCTCTAATTGCATTTGGAGCTGCACGCATCCACTTACCGGAGTTTGCCACGCGAGAGCCTTTTTTACGTTTGTCTGTTCTCTCTTTCTCTACCTCTCTCTTTTCGAGTCAGAGAGAAAGAAGGCTTTTTGTCCTTCTTTCTTTTTTTTTATCGGGCATATGGAATTCTAGCACCGCAATTATGACATACCGCCTTTGTCTGTGCTCTCGTTTATTGCGGCTGTGCCGCCTGCACGTTGCAAAGTTTATCAGAGGCAAAACTTTTTCAATGGAAATTGTTAAATTGCTTTACCAAGTGCTGCGCAAAGAATCTTCATCGAAAGAAGAAAAGACTTTTATAAAAATAGATATTTGTATAGTTAAATGAGAGGATAGTCAAGAAAAGAATTATCTAGAAAGTCACAGGCGACAAGGCACAGCTATATACCGTCGGTGTGATCATTTTATCGGTAACCGCATCTCAAAGTTCACCCTCGTGTCTGCCTACAGTGCAATGCAAACTGCTTTGAACATGTGCCAGAAGGACCCATCCATTGAAATGTTATACGGGCACTTCGAGCCAATTCCATCATATAGCTCCATTTGCTCTGAAATTAGTCTGAAGCCCCTCGACGATCTTCGCTCGCTCATCCTGCTCGCATGTTTTAGACCTCGCGCGGCCCACTTGGTGCTACTCTTGACGTCCCTCTTTTTAGTTCGAATAAACGAATGCTCAAGTATCCTCACATTCAAAGCAAGCCGATCAATTCATATAGTCCACTGTGCGAATTGCTAATTGCTAATATTTGAAGATCAACAGTTATCTTGAATTTTCTTGCTGAACCGCAAATAACGGAGACGATAAAAGCAATAAAAGCATTAGTTGCAAAGTTTATTGAAGCATTAAAAGCTGTGCTGAATCCAGGAGCTTGCAATCTTAGAGACTATAATGACCATTCGACATGAAATAAAAGGCGCATTCGCTCTGATTAAATCATAGCAGCTCCTCGGTCCTTAATGAATAAGAATCGTGAATTGCTGCATGGCACATTAAAGTCAGAGAGAACTACGTGTGCACGAAAATTGCAAATCGCTAAAACGACGCATCGGTAGCAAGCAGGGTGGCAGTAAAAGCATCGTAAAAACTATTACCGTCGTAACAGGGAGGGAACAGCAGAAAAAAAAAGAAATTGAAAGAGTGCGCAAGAAATGTAAATGGAGAAAAATGCTTTCTGATTGCAGCATCACGTGAAGCTACGACACGAAAGGCACAGGAGACAGCAAGGTGACAGTTACGCACCGCCAACTTATGTTCTGGACAACGAGGATCCCGAGAGAGGTAGTTGGGGACCATGGTCTCATCCAAGCCCCTGCTCCAGGACTTGCGGTGGCGGTGTTTCCCAGCAGACTCGCGAGTGTCTCGATCGAGAGTAAGTCTTAATGTTCTTATTTAAATTCATGGAAATGCCCTAGTTAAGTATAAGCAACTATGGTTGTTTATATAGGTTAACTGATTCGTCGTAAATATATGTCCGTTAAAATCATTCAGTTGATCTAATGGCCACGAATAATTGATTCGAGTATACGTACAAATATGAATGTGCAAGCACGTTTATTTTTCTGAGTAAATCGATGTAGAAGATAACATGGAAACGGTATTTCGCTCCGCATTATCAGTCGCAGCGAAGAAAAATATTCAAACAACTTTTGCTGTCTGTGCTCTCGCCGCTCGGCTAAATCGTTATTCGATATTTGAATAATATAATACATTGCAGGCATTACCCAAGCCTGCATACCGCTCTTCGTTGATTTGCTGATATAACAAACCATACAAAAAATACATTCGTTTTATCCGCTTAACAAAGGAAAAATAAATACGTGAAATCCTATTCGTCGACCTAATTCACTAAAACTATTTCATTTAGGACGGAAAACAAAATAACGTTTCATCGCTTTCATGTAAAAATACTATTCGTGCGATCATTACAGTCGAATAAAAATAAAAGGTTGAAATTAAAGGAGCTCTTCAATGGGACCACCTATGTTTTTTTTTCTCATCCACCTATGTTTTTTTTTCTCTACCAGTAACCATTCAAGTATTTTTTGATCGTGGGATTGTAGCTTGGCAGGGGGCACGGGGCAACCCATCCGCGTCACGCCACGCGCCGGGGAAAAAACATTCGCGCGTCCCACTTTCGAAAGAAGAAAAGCGTTAAGCGCCTCGACACAGCGACGACGCGTAGCGTCGCCGAGTGCATTTAACGATTTAACGGGCTGTAAAGCACGATTAGAAGCTTTCTCTCACTCGAGGGCTTAAACTGTAGAGAGCCAAAACTACCATCGCCTCGTCTACGTACGAAAAGTCAGAAAAGGTCGTCGAATGCAATTAAACTTCACCTGATTAGTTAATCGTAGCTCGCGGATAAATCCCTCACAAGCACAAGTTTAACTATGCCACTTAAAAAATAAATTGCTCCATCTAATTTTGCCGTGCCGCGGGTAATTGTATTAACTGCTTATATTTTTATGTTTGCAGCGAGTATAACAACGAAAGATGTACTGGTGCCAAGAAAAAATTCTTCTCTTGCAACATCCAGGTAAGTTTATTATCTATCATTAAAGGCGTTATTAAAACTGTTACGACAGCCATAGAAAGTTCATTGATGTACTCTTGTCGTATATACACTGGCGGTGTTTCATTTTTCTAATTAAACGGTAGTGATTTATATGGAATAGCCTGGGCAGAGAAAATGTTTCACCTGCGACGGCAAGCTTTAGGTATTTACATTTTAAATCATTCGAAAAGAAGGCAACTAACAATGTATATACAAGCTGCAGGGTATAATTCATGAAACTCGTGTTCAAACGAGCGAAAGTTCTAAAAGAATGGAAAGAAAAGTGAAAAAAAGAAAAAGAGTTGGTAAAAGAGCCATCGATGTTTATCTCATTCCATGCGAAGAACCTGTGCTCTGCGCAACAACTGAAAGAGAGAAAGAGAGAGAAAGAGAGAGAGAGAGAGAGAGAGAGAGAGAGAGAGAGAGAGGAAAAATGAGAGGAAAAACGGCGCATTCTTTATAAAACTACAGCGCGCGCCCTTATCCGCAGAAACCGCAAGCATAAAAAAACGAGCCCTCCAACTTTTTTACAATGACCGGCGTGTGCACGCGCGCAAAAACGAATTAAATCCAGAATAACCGGAGAAAGTTTTTGATGGAAGGAGAGAGAACGCGTCAAAGTTATAGTGACCCCGTGAGCTTTATCCTATATGTACACGCTAGACCGAGGTTTGATATACTCGCGTGCGCGTGAATCCTCGAGCCTTGTTTCTGACGCGCGCCCCTTAAAAATGCGCCTCTGGCTTTTGTCTCCTTCCATTTGTATTTTGCTGCTTACTAGCTGAGGATGCATATGAAAGATGAAAGTAATGCGCATCTTAAAGTGGTTTGCCTGTTACTGATTTTTTTGCCTTTTTTGATAGCAAAATGATGTGATTTGCGGCAACGTTGCTCTCGACATGGGTAGAAATTCTTATTCAATTCTAATATCGGATAGATTCTATTGAAAATCATGTATTAATATTTAATTATTTTATACTGCTATGTAATTCATTTATTTATATTTTTAATAAGAAAAGTAAATTTCAAGTTACATTTAATTTATCTACTGAAAAGAAGCACAGATTTTATATATCATCTGTACAAACTAAATTATTTTTTAACCTACGTGTTCTAAAAAACGTTAATATTCTTAATTAAAAATGTAATTAAAACGTTGAAATCGTGTCACAGCACTAGAAATTTATTGATATTTGCAGTAGGAAGAACTGAAGTATTTAACTTTACAGAGTCAAAGCTAACATTTTTTCCTTTCTCGTAGACGAAGTTTTGTCTTGATCAAAAAAATAATTTTCTTAAAATCGTTATAGAAATATGTACGAATGTATTAGAAAACATAAAGATGCCATTTTTAGAAAAAGTTTATATGTATGTTTGTGTGTGTATATTATGTACGTACATCATTGACAATAACTTCAATTTTATGTACTATTTTTTTACATAATAAAGGGTATAAAAAAAGATTTATATGATTGTAACGAGAATATCTTTTGTAAATCTTTTTCTACATTGCAATTTTTTTAATTTTTATTCTGTGGTTAAATCACAAAAAATGTTAACATTCACTAATTATATTATTTATTAGTTATAATATGCAAGTTATTGCTTAACATGTGAAATAAATTTAATTCATTTTGTTTTACAATGTTCACAAATATTGACAAGCTTGAAAAATATATAGATTATAGTAATCAATACGATTATGCATATTGTAAAATTATAAGATACTACATCGATATATGTCTAAACAATGATTTAAATATCACACTTTTCGGTTATTGATTTAATACATTTTGCACGATTGAAAATAATATAAATTGATATTTTTTTTTTTTATTTATTAGAGCATTTTCAACCCAGAAGAAGGGTTATAATGCTGAAAAAGTGAGTTACATCGAGATTTACATGGGAGTAGTATAATATACAGAGTAGTGTACAGAATAAATAATACGCTTTATAAATATATTGATGAGATACACGATAGAGCTACAGTCTAGATAGTTAGTTTACAGTCGTCGAGGAACTTAACAATATGCTATAATATCTATATGTACAATTATAACACACTCTTCAACCCAATTAATATTGACACTGAATTCGGCCTTGAGCTTAGTAAAGCTGCTAATATCAATGCTTTAATAGATAATAAAATTGCCAATAAATTGATATTATTATCGTTAATAAATAATTCTTTCGCACATGATTATATTCATTGTTTTAGCAAATTATAACATACGAGTTATTTAATTAAAAGAAAATATTTATGATTGAGTAGTCACGCTACCAGTCTAGGAATTATTATTTTTATGACAATTGAAGATCTGCGGCAACAAACATGCTTCAACCATCGCGTGTCGAAATTTGTCAGTTGTGAAAGCTTGAAGTGCAGCATCGCGAAACTTTTCCATTATTTATAGCGTGATCTTGAATAGTTATGAGATAACATTAGTTGATGAAACAGCTTATTAAAAGAGCAGTGCGTCATTTTGTGTTGAGTTATTATCAGTTTTAAAAAAATATTTTTCATTGTATATTTGAACTGCTTTTGCCGAAAAAATATAAATAAACACTGTCTCCTATTTTCAAGGAAGCATTCCACTAGGATAACTAACAGCGTTTGTACTCGTTAATTTTAGTATTTTTATGGGTGTAAAAAAGGAAGTCAAAAACTTGCACAGTAATGGGCCTAAGTTCTTTGAAGTTTCTCATGGCACATAGAATAATAATCTCAAAAATTGTATTTCCAAATTAAAAATTTTTACAAATGGTGCTAAATTTGAATACTTTTTTCATGGAGTTAAATATATACTTGAAGATCCTTATAAAAATACTAAATATTTATATTTACATTAAAATAAGAAAAAGAAAGGAATTGCGTAACCTAACAAATCATTTTTTTAATATAATCAGATGGAAATACTGTAATTGTTTTGAAAACCTATGACCTACCTGTTACATTTAATTATTCAAGAAGTTACTTAATGAATCACTAACGAAAATTACTTCGCAATAAAAACTTAATGGGCAAACTTAGAAACTTATAAAACTTTATAGTGTTTAAAAGCTTTTGCAGCTTTATTACAACAAGATTTCCAAAGGCACTTCTATCAAAATTTGATAATAATGCATAAAGACTAACTTTTTATTACCCAATAGTAGATAAAAATATAAGCAAACATTCAAAATTAATAATTTCTAGTAAGAGTTAGTTCGTTACAATCCTTATAAATGCGTAGTCAAAAATAAACTATCCAGGAATCTCGTTTTCAAACTCTAAATTAACTCATAGAAGCACGTATTAATAATCGCGTTACAACCGTCAAAGCAATTGAGTTGAAGGCCGGTACTGGTGCCTTTGACGGCACGTACAACTTGGGCAAAAGTCGGTCATAAACCTGACCGCATGTATACGTGCCAAGTTCTCTGTCCTAATGATGTCGTCGCGCTAGAGCAAGTGCGCATCGTCAATGGACTCTTCAGACGATCAGCCACTGATGGTCGCGCTCTTGCCATTCGGAATTCTCGATTATCGCAATACCGACCATAACTTCGACAGAAATAAAAATGAGTAAGTGCAGAGCGAAGAGCTGTTTGAAGATGATTTAATAGAGGATAGTCACGAAGGCGGCGACGGCAGCGGATAAAGAAAAAGAAAGAAGAAATTCCGGACAATGGCATTGTGTTTTGCGGGTGGGCGCCTTTTAATAGCAGGATCATGAAAAAAAAAATTATTGGAAAAAGTTGCCGTGGCAGGTGGGGAAAGTTGTTAGTGTGGGGGTAATGGGTGCGCTTTTGTGGTGCTCTCTCACCCTAAGAGAGGCTTTTCATATGGATATTATGATGTGTGCGCGAGATCGGCTCCGTGGTGATATGAACAGTTTCAAGTAATGAAAAATTTCCATTATGAGTCTGCAGCCTCCCTTATTTTTAATTCAAGAATTTATCGCGAATTCACATAAAAATGATTTTCTATCGACTTTCATAAGTGAGCAGGAGAGGGCGTATACCGTATGATTCAGAACCAATTTTCCACCTCATTGCGATTTGACGTAACTCGGACTACGCGGTAAATCAAGTTTTTCAGCGAGTGATTCAGAAATAAAATATTTTTGCCTCCTTTCAATTTCTCTCAATTAAAATAACTCGCCGATGGGAGATTTATAGTTGCGCATTCAACGAAGCGCTCGAGCATTGTAAATTTCACAATTGAAAATATATTGTCGGCTTGAACAAACCCCCTACGCGTACACTATAAGCGCATGGAGAAGCTGCGGACGCCCGTCTTTTTGCCGCAGAACGAAACAATAAACACGCGGCGGTGACAACGACGGACACTGTAGACCCTTCCGTAAAATGAATAATTTGTTCGGAGTAACGAGTTTAACCACCGAGCAACTTGCACTTGGCCATCCTCTGTCAACGTGCGCGCGGCGGCTGCTGGTACTCCGGCGCACCAGATTTATAGGTGAAAACTTGGCGGCTCTGGGTTGTATCGATCGCGCAACCCCCAAGATTCACACACAACACAATGCCGCGATGACATCGCTCTACAACTGATTTCATTCTTTTCCCACAGAACTTTTTTTTTCATTCCAAAGTTCGCTGAGTTTTGTTTGGCATTTCAGTTATCGAGTGGACGTTTTGAAATTTACGAGGTCATTTCTTTTATTTTGAATTATCCCCTCTCTTAGCAAGATCATTAAGTTTTTCAGATATTATTATTATTACTTTTGAATATAGCGTATTTACTAAGTAGTTTGAAGCGTCAAACAATTTACCTATGTATATGCAAGGCTCACATTAAACAAAATAAACAAAAATACAAGTTATAAAATTCTGCATCCATTAATAGCTAAAATTGTATATAATAATGTATAGGCATAAATAAAGTAAATATCTTCATATCACGTTCCCTACATTTCAGTTTTCTTAATTTCATCTATATCAATAAGAATGTCCGTATTATCTTGAAAACATCTTTTTAACAATATTATGCTGTTGGGCTGTTTAACGTTATTATTTTTCATTCTTATATCAAAATTACCTAAAAATTTTACTAGCGACATACTGATGATTTTGTTGGACTAATATTTTATTAACACCAGACATAATTATTTGCCTCGTTCTGCTTTTCGATGTGGTATATTCTATTGATAGGTTATTATGATTTTCTTCTATCGCTCTAATAAGAAGTGATTTTTTATTCTAAAAGGGATTTTTAAATTATTTGCTTTTTTATATGGTATTCCTATTGACTTATTTTCTGAATACTGTTCAAAGCATTACTATAAGCTTCTTCCCGAGCGATAATATCATTAGTGGTAATGCTATGAAATAGTGCATAGGAAATTATCCTTATGGCTTTTATATTAATTTATTTGTTTGTGATATTACGTATATAATATATCTAATTTTTTAACAATATAATCTAAATGACGCTTCCATTTCAGTCTATCATCTGTCGTAATCCTAAAATATTTTATAAAGAACACTTTCTGTTGGTTTCAGGTTGATATGGATATTTAGTTCTTTCGTAATGGTATCATGATATGCACCAAATGTTATATATAAAATTATTTGGATGTTAAACGATAAATGGTTCAGTTCCAAGCATTACTGACTTCAGTTAGGTAATAGTTATTCCATTAGTATTCCATTTTTACCTGTAATTAACAGATCAGCTGTCTGAGTGATAGAATTTCAGCTTTCGGTCAGTGAATTCATTCTCCTCATGTCTGACGATGGTCGCATTATATTTTTTTACTATTTTCTTAGAAAAATTTTGAATGATATTGTTAAAAATCTATTTTTGTACTGTATCTCTTTCTTGTAGTTAGAATTGTGCAATTATTATTTTCGTCTTAATACTTAAGACTTTAGCATTATGGTTGCTATAAATATTTATGTCTTTATCTTCAATCGTATTTATTTTCAATATAAATATGTAAATCTTTTTCTTTAATAATTTCTTTTGCCTTTTTCAGATCGGGCTTGTAATATATATTTTCGTAAATAAAACAAACTTTCACTTTCGCTGATGGATGACATTTATAATAAATGTCATTATCGTCATGTGTCTCATCGTTTTCAGATCCCGTTTGAATTTTGTAATACACTAATCTTAATTTCTCGGGAGCTATTCTATAAGACGAATGATCAACTCGAGATCAAGCGATATACATACTGTTACATGTAAACATAATAATATGTCTATACATATATACACATTGTTAAAATTTTTTGCGGTATCGACCCGAACTCGCATTCAAAAATTGATGAATTTTATTCTGTTTGATTTCTCAGCTTGTTTTTAATCTCAAAATTATTGATCAGTCAAATGAATGATAAAATTGCATTAGTAAATTTATTAAATGTATCTAACTGAAAAGTGGATCTATGATTTTTAATTCATTGCGTATTTACCAGTTTTAATTTACACTAAGTTACTACCAGACAGATATATATCCTCCGCCACCTACGAATTCGTTTATTACAGTGCTTCCTCTCTCAAGGTGTACTTTTCGCGAAATTCGGTTTGCAATAAACATTGGCCAAAGTAGTGGAAGTTCGAATTGATCGCTGGACAGAACAGATAGAGCAACCCGTTTAAACTCGCTCAATTATTTAATCTATGATGCCAAAAGATCGTGAGTGCGAGGGCAAGCTACCCACTTATACTTTACAATGTCTTTTTCCGAAGCTTAATAATTCAGCAATGCGTTTAGCTGTAGCTTTATATGTATAACTTTGCGCACCGGAAAAACGTGTTTCGAATCGGAAAACTTTGCTAGATTCAGCGTACTCTCAAACTTGAAAGATAGATACTTGGTAGCAATCTCGTAAACGCGATGTGATCAGCAGCCATTTGTTCAAAAGGTACATTGAATTCATGCTGTGTGTTGCCGTTTACAAAATAACTTTGCTTTTTGAAGTGTAAACTTTTATCGCGAGAAGGATTGAACTTTATGAAATTATTTTTATTAAAATATAAAAATAGCATGTATTTGCGTAACAGACATATTAACCAGAATAACGCTGTATAAAATATTGTTGATATACATTTTCAACATATTTTTTCCAAGCTACGTCAATAACATTTCAAAATCTTGCTCTAATGAAATTTTTAACAAGTCTGACTCGTATTGCTATTTTTAAATTATTAGCATAAGAAGTAATCTACTCGCTGTAGCGTACATTTTATAAAATATGGATTGTCCCAAAAATGCGATGGCTTTGAATGATTCAGTGGCTGCAATGTCGATATACAGAACATAGGCACTTAAAATAGATTGAAAGTCTCCAATAGAAGTAAGCTTTAGGGTCATTCATCCATAAAGATAAATTGTTATATCGGTAATACCTTTAAGTACTGAAATTGCGCCATTAATTATTGTACTGGAGTTTGGGAAGCTCATTTAAAAAAATACAATTTGTCGAGCTACAACGAAAATTTTATTTTTAGGATATAAAATTTGGTATATAAAAATTAATAAATGATATATTTCTGTATTTTATTTAAATGAAAAGATAAATACCGTAGAATTCCTTAAAAGTTTTCTCGTCTCCAAAAAGACATTGAAGCATGTTAGGCCTTCTTGAGACAGGGGGTCTAAATAAAATTTCTTTTAAAGAATTTTGTCTCGAAAATCCAATGAGCTTTCTCTCTCTCTCAACCTTGATAAAATGCCTACCATGAAGACTATAAACCTTATCCATTTAGAGATGATAACTTTACATACGATACTTACCTAATTTCTCATATCCTCTCGAGCGACGGCAGCCTTCTCATTTCATCTCAACCTTGCTGTCATTTTCCCTTTTTTCATATACGAGAGTAGATATTTTCCTTTTCATGAAGCGAAAAATCGGCTGTCATAAATCCCGAGCTTGTGTACACATACGTCTTTTCTTCTTTTTTCTCTTTTTAGACGAAAAGCGACGATTCATCGATATTGCCCTTACGCGGTATTTCGCTCTTTCCACGCATACGCATACATGTACGGAATAGGTGCACTGAGACTGATGGGTCGAGTGGAGGGCTTTTCAGATCGTGCAAGAGCGAGAAGGCGTGACACAGAGCTACAAATTTTTCACTAGCTAGCACTCGCTCGCTTTTTAAGCCTCAAGTTAGACGTACTCGCGCGCACACCTCTCTACGGCTTAATTATTTATTCGTTCCAGTTTACGTTTCGCCGCCAGCCAAAACATTTTTTTGCCACTTATTTATCAGTTCTCTCTCTCTCTCTCTCTCTCTCTCTCTCTCTCTCTCTCTCTCTCTCTCTCTCTACTTACCTATTAATTTTTCAGCTTTGAAATGCTTTTCAATCCGATTTATGATATTATGTCAAAGCGTAATTTTGTAAACAAATTCGAACATTTGCTGAGAAAATATTAATTCAGCCGATTTCATTCTGAAGCTTGTTTTTGGAAACCGCCTTATTTTTTGCAAATCCAATACTTTGCCAGATCAACAATTATTTTCAGTTTTATCGAACGTTAAGAATTATCATTCGGAATGGTATTTTCTCATTCTCTGAAATATCATGGGTTGAACAAAAGCTTTCATACAGCGCATATATCAGCCCTTAATAACACGAACAGTCATATTGATTTTTATTATTGTGTTAAAGCCATGTCCAGGAGAGCCAAAGGATTTCCGTACGGAGCAATGCGCAGAATTTAACCAGAAACCTTTCGAAGGGGTATATTACGAGTGAGTGTTTTTTCATATCCTCTCTTATTCTGTAAATAATTCATGATTTTTGCACTCTACATGTGCATTCGTATGTGCGCTCGCGCTGCTTCTGAATAATTGGCACGCACGTACTAAAAGAAAAACTCACTACCCAACGAACGAAACGATGTTCTCGACCTTTTGAAGCTTGTGCAAAGCGAAACAAAGTCAAAAGGACAAGTTGTCCTTTTTAGTTATCTCCAATTCTCGAAATGGCACTTGACAATGTGGTACAAGAAGAGCATTCCTTTTGGCTTTTACAGCTGGATACCGTACACGGGTGGTCACAACAAATGCGAGCTTAATTGCATGCCTCGAGGCGAGAGGTTCTTTTATAGGCATCGTCAGAGCGTGATTGATGGCACGCTTTGCAATATTGAGAAAAATGACGTCTGCGTCGAAGGCAAATGCAGGGTGAGTTTTGCAAGTGACCAAATGAACGGCTCACCTTTTTACGTCGCTCAACTATATTCGTGATAGACCTGCAGTGATACAAAAAAGAAAAAAAAAGTGAAAAATTTCGCTTACTTGTCTAATTTGAGTTCGTGCTATTGCGGTTCGTCCATTCATTATTTTTTTTTGTAATGATGACAAAATTCATTATGCATATTGTATATTTACGTACAATGGTTGATTAACGGCAAAGTGGCTATTTCGAATTAATGTTCAAATTATCGTCTCTTTTATTAAATTTGATTCTGTGAAATTTCACGCTAAATAATCAAAACGAAATAATAACTTGAAGCGCACGTAAATTAAGCGTTCGTGAAAAAGGCTACTCAAATGACCGCCGTAGTTGTCATTGTCGGGGTTAACAACGAGTAATAGTAATAGTAATAGTTCTCGCGTCAGGCGCATATCAGTGCCATACGTCAGGCTCATTAGTGTAAAGCTACTGAAATAACGAATGCATAACGTGGATGACGTTCACAGCCGGTGGGTTGTGACATGATGTTGGGTAGCCAGGCTAAAGAGGACGCCTGTCGTGAGTGCGGCGGCGATGGATCCGACTGCAATACTGTTCGTGGCCGCTACGACAATGACAATATACAAGTCGGTGAGTGGCATTGATTTTTTATGCCGTTGTAAATGGATATTTCGATTGGAAGAGCTTCATTCTTTTTTTTTCTAATAGGCTACACTGACATCATACTCATACCCGAAGGAGCTACCAACATTGCTGTCAAGGAGATACGGCCCTCTAACAATTATCTTGGTAAGAATGATAAGACGCTTAATCCAGAGAATGCGTCGCGAAATGATTCTTAGAATCGTAAGCTATCTGCATCTTTAACTCTTCGACATTTCATATCTTATCAAATTTCTTCATTACATCGCAAGTGTTAGGTTGAGAATTTTGATCAAAATTTACTGAATGAAAGGTTATATTGCTCGCGCTTAAAGTTTTTTTTAATCTCAGCGAAATTGAAAAATGGCTGGAATTTATTTCGCGACACGTTCATTCAGTGCGAATATACATTTCTGTAAATAAAATTGGAATGTATTACTTATCGAAGGCGAAACATCCTTTTATCTCTCACAATTACTGAAAGAACACTAAAGCTTACATCGCACGTTTTTGTAAATAAATATTTCAACATGTTCTGCATTGTACATCTGTATAAATATTTTGCAAGATATTTCGCTGTTGATATGCTTGAAAAATGTAATAAATTGCAAAGCGTATGAAAACCAACTGGTAAATTGAATGAGAGGAAAGTGAATGAGTCGCATTGTGACGTGAACACACAGACACGTGACGTTGAACCTATGGGGATGCAAAAGTTTGTAAATTGCACCAAATTGTCGACAGCGATCCGAAATATGACTGGGCACTATTATCTGAATGGCAATTGGAGAATAGACTTTCCGCGGAGCCAGCGATTCGCCGGTACGCTGTTCCATTACAGTAGAGAGCCGCAGGGATTTTCAGCTCCGGACACGATAACTGCCCTCGGCCCGACCGCAGAGGCCATCTACGTCGTGGTAAGTGAAAGAGCTTATAACTCAACTGCTAGTTACACAGAGGCGAGAGAATAGAGAGATCTAAGTTAATGAGGGACGCAATCTCATGGTGTGTGTGTGTGTGCGTGTGTGTGCGTGTGTGTGCGCGCGCGACTAATTCAGTTTGAGAGAAAAAGTTGAGAAAAAAAAAGTGAAAATCATACTACTTTTATCGTTGCAGTTGCTATATCAAGATAATAATGTCGGAGTTGATTACGAGTATAGCATCCCCAAGAAATATTCTCAACGCACCGACCCCGACAGCTATACCTGGGTCGTCGATGAATTCTCATCCTGCAGTGCCAGCTGCGGAGGAGGTTTGTCTTATCTGTTCTGTCTCTCTGTTTACCTCTTTCGCCCACCGCCCATCCCCCTTTCTTCTCTTGCTCTCTAAGTGAAAAAACTTCGATTGAACTTAGCCTTTCTTGAATAATGAATAAAGTTCAATCAACCTATAATCGTAACATCATCGATGATTCGAAAACTTTGGCAGAGAGCGATCGCACAGAAACGTCGACTAGTTCTTCTCCATCGAAGGGAAATACTCTTAGTATCAATTTAATCAACCACTCTATGGAATTAAACTGCTTGCAATTTTATTGTCGTACACCAGGCGTTGTTTCTTCTATTTGATTTTTGTTTTTCAAGCAATCGAAAAAATTGTACGCTTTCGGCGCACGCGCGTGCGACAAATTCAATAAAACGCAATAAAGTGAATTCGAGCTGATATCGGGGCAATCAATCGTATATATAAATGTATACGTATTAGCTCGCTTGGAAAACAATTTCGCTGAAAGCCCAGTAGTGCAAGTATCGGCCAGTTGGTAAATGCGCCCTCGTAAACATCCCTCAGGCTACCAATCGCGTCGAGTGAGCTGCGTAAAGCGTAGCAACAACGAAGAAGCCGACGAGAAGCTGTGCGACCCAACACTCGAGCCCGCGGATACTCAGGGTTGTGGTACAGAAGCGTGCCCACCCGAATGGGTCACCAGCGAGTGGTCCAACTGTACAAAACATTGCGGCGAAGGCGGCGAGCAGACACGTGAGGTCAAGTGCGAGCAGATCATCGCCGGCGGTATTCCTACAGTTGTTGACGAGGCTCAGTGCTTGCAAGCTGGCTCTAAGCCTACCAATAAGCAGGAGTGCAACAAGGGTACCGACTGTCCGCTCTTCTATATCGAGCCCTGGAAGCCCGTGAGTGCATTAGTTTTATATGAGCTTCTCTCGTTGCTGCATCTAGTGCTATCGTCTCTCAGCAAGTACTTTACATTTTTTTGCTGAGTACGTTACATCCTTGATTGAATTCTATCCTTTTTCTGTGCTACCTGCTGTAAGAGACGCTATTGTTAACTTCTTCTCCGTCTTGTAATCGAAGGGTATATATTTATTGGATATTTACAGTGCGACCACTTGTGCGGCGAAGGTAAACAAACGAGAAAAGTCACATGCTACAAAAAAAACGATGAAGGCAAGATCGAAGTATTGGACGATTCTGCCTGTGGGAGCCAAGTTCCCGAAAGAGAGAAATCCTGCGAAGTAAGGCCTTGCGAGGGAGTTGACTGGGTCGTATCTCCTTGGAGCGGCGTGAGTTTGCTAAACTTTTATATTGTCTTTCCATTCACACGATCGGAACTATCAATTTTTCTCTCCTTCTTGCACAGTGCACCGATAAATGTGGCCTTACCGAAGAGACTAGAACAGTTCAGTGTGCCACGCAAAACGGCACCGTTTATTCAGAAAGTATGTGTGATAGCGAAAAGAAACCTGAGGTTACCAAACAATGTGATACCTCGCAAAATTGTGAATATCAGTGGGTTAAAACTCAATGGAGTAAGGTAAAAATTACATTTTATTGTCTTTTTTTATCATGTTAAAGTGTATCTTATAAGTTGTAAATGACATTTGATCGTTAAAGTGTTCGGCCGAATGCGGCACTGGAGTTCAAACTCGCAAAGTATTCTGTGCAACATTCAAAGACGAGGAAACAATGACAAAAGTTTCCGATGATAAATGCGAGCCAGACGAAAAATACAACAGTACAAAAGAGTGCCGGGCTGAAACCGATACGTGCAAGGGTGAATGGTTCGCTGGGCCATGGAGCGAAGTAAATATATTATTTTCACTTTTATTTTATGTCTTAATTATCCGCTACTAATCCTAATTTTGTGATTTATCAGTGTTCGCAACCATGCGGTGGTGGTGAAATGACACGTCAAGTCATTTGCTTGAAGGATAACAAAACAGTTTCCTCGAACGAATGTGATTATAAAACTATAATGGACGAAAATAAAGACTGTGCAGCAGTATCGTGTTCAGATGGTAATTTATAACTTAATCATATTCGATCTTATAACTGGTACCATTTAATATGAATGAAATTATTCAAATTATTATATTTTTCAGAGGACTTAATACCAGTAGCAACGGATAAACCTCTAGTTTCCGCAGAAGACGAATGCGAAGAGGAAGAAGAAGAAGACTTTATATCTGTTAGTCCCAGTTTTGACGCTAATGTAAGTTGAATTACGCTACTTGCTTCTCTTGTCAACTAATGCCATCGTTATATCATTATTGATAAATAATTCAAACAACATTATGCACTCAATAGAATTCACAAGAACCAACTGAAGAATCGACTGTCAAGTCAACAGAAGAATCCTCAGTAAGTCCATATGATATGCAAAGTACAGGATATAGCGTTTCTTTCGAAAATAGGATGTTCAGTGATGGGATTCCTACCGATGAAGGCAGCGGTACTGGTAATGTTGACGATACTACTTTCCCAGCACTTACAACTGATGAAGGCAGTGGTGTTGAGGATACTTCTGAAACTAGATCAACCTTATTTGGATCGAGTGATAGTTATAGTACAGATTCTGGTATTAGAGTAACCACCGAAAACTTTTCATCTGCAGGAACTGGCGCAAGTATGATTTTTTTAGATTATTTATAAAATTGATGAAGGAAAAAAATTAAGCATTATTTTGTGTTTAGCTGATGTTTCGGGTGAAACTACAGTGTTTGGTGTCACTGGTTCCTCCGACTCTACTCATGATACAAAATTAACTGAACAGCTTACTGAAAATATTGCCAGTGAACAATCAACAGACGAAACCACAATTATAAGTAGTTTTCATGATAATGCGGGCACTACAATTGAGCATTCACCGGGTTCAACCGAAAGTTCAGCTGGTTCTACTGATAGTTCAGCTAGTTCAACTGACAGTATAGTCATTTCAACTGATAGTTCACCGACCTCGACTGATTATTCTACTGGTCCTTCGTCCGATGTTCCTAGTTCAACCGATTCTTCTACTATTTCTAGCGATTCAACTGAAAGTACTGAGCCAACAGAAACGACACTCACGTCAGACAGTGAAAGTACAGAAAACACTCAATCAACGCCAGATTACAGTACTACACCAGTAGATAGTTCTACTGGTACAAATTTCTCTTTTATTAAATATAGACTTATACAATTCAATGTATAAATAGACAGTGTAAAACTTATGATAATAAATAATTCATTACTTTTTTTTATCTCTAGAACCATCCACTGAAGAAACCACAGATTCATCAATAACGATCACTGACGTTTCTGGAGCTAGTGAGACAAGTGACAACAGTGAAGCTTCGCCAGCGGGTAGTGAATCCACGGAAGGAACTACATCTGGTGAAACAACAGAACCATTTGTAACAAGTAGATCAAGTGAGCCATCTGTATCTGGTGGTTCAAGTGAGTCACCAGTGACAGTGAGTGAACTAACTGAAGAAACATCAGCCTCTCAAGCGTTTGCCACTTCGGAATCACTCGAGTCAACTGATACAACCGGATTACATGAAACTGCTGTTTCTAAAAGTAGTGGATCTACTGAATTTTATACAGCCGGATCAGGAGAAACAATCGACACGTTCCCGACTACCGAAGCGATAACAGCAACTGGATCTGATATGACCACTGGTTCAGAAGAAATAACTGTGTCTGGAATGTCCACTGAAAGCGGAAAACCTAATGAATCTGATATGACAACTGGAACTGAAGAGACGATAACTGGAACTGAAGCAACAACAGAATACACAGATACGCCACCAGAAGGCACGTCTGAAGAACCAGAATCATCTTCTCGTACGTTAAGTTTATTTTATATTACAAACCTGTCAATTTCATTTCAATAAGACTTCATTTTATTTTAGCTATCGATGTGTTTACGTCAAGCCCTGTTGATACGGCAATCGCAACGGAAACCAAACTTCCTAAGTGCAAACCTAGAAAAGTTAAACCATGCAAACATACTGAATTCGGATGCTGTTTTGATAACATCACAGCTGCAAAGGGACCATTCTCTAAAGGCTGTCCCATTCCACACACGTGCAAAGAAACTAAATTCGGTTGTTGTCCTGATGGCGTTTCACCTGCAGCCGGTCGCAAGAATAAGGGTTGTCCTGATCAACAATGTCATGAAACTCTATTTGGATGTTGTCCAGATAATATTACACCTGCAGAAGGCAATGACTTTGAAGGTTGCAAGAAACCATGCAACGAGACTACGTAATTGATAATTTTGCACATAATTAATTTTATCGCTTGATACATGAATTTTCATGTATTTTTTTAGATTTGGATGCTGCCCTGACAAAGAAACACCAGCACTTGGCAAAGATAATCTTGGTTGTTGTAATATGACAAAATATGGATGTTGCTCAGATGGTAAAACCGCAGCGACTGGTCCCAAAGGAAAAGGTAATGTACAATTCAGGTTGGGAAATTAGAATTTATGGACTTATAGTCATGTTGAAATTGTTAAACTTTTATTTATAGGATGCCAAAAAGTCAATTTAGATAGTCGCGTCAGCGAAGATTGCGCTAATTCGACATATGGATGTTGCCCTGATGGTCACAAGACTGCTAATGGTACCAACTTCAAAGGATGTGATGTTATTAATACCAAAAACTGTACTGCATCATACTTTGGATGCTGTCCTGACAACACTACTGCTGGTAAATATGTTTTATTAAAGTATTTTATAATTTTCCAGTTAAATGACGCACAATAATTGTGATTTACTTTTAGCTCTTGGTCCAAACAACACCGGATGTGCACTGCCATGTGACAATACGACGTACGGATGCTGTGATGATAACAAAACGCCAGCTCATGGATATAACAAAGAAGGCTGCTGCCTGTCGAGTCCGTTCAAGTGTTGTCCTGATAACATCACGCCAGCTCGTGGGTCTGACTTTTATGGTTGCGGATGTCAATGGTCTAGATTCGGATGCTGCCCTGACAATAAAACTGCTGCTACCGGATCTAATAATAAGGGATGCGGTTGTGTTTACATGGAACACGGATGTTGCCCAGACAGATTTACGCCTGCAGCAGGATCAAACTATGAGGGATGTCCTTGTTATACATATCAATTCGGCTGTTGTCCTGATGGCATTACTGCTGCTAAAGGACCTCGTAACCAAGGTAAAATACTCTTAAGTAAAAATAATTTTCTGTATAAGGAATATGTTATCTAATTCCTGCTAATAATTATTTTGAAGGTTGTGGATGCGAAAACACCGAATTCAAATGCTGCTCCGATGGAAGAACTTCAGCTAAAGGGCCAAACTATGCCGGCTGTACTTGTGACACTTCTAAATTTGGTTGCTGTCCCGACGGAATTGAGGAAGCTCAGGGAGAAAACTTTGAGGGTTGTCTCAAAGTACCGCCGAATATGCAAGCCGCATGTGCTTTACCAAGGGACAGGGGCACTTGTCGCGAGTTCAGCGTCAAGTGGTTCTACGACACTGAGTACGGTGGTTGCTCGAGATTCTGGTACGGAGGTTGCGGCGGCAACGACAATCGATTCAAGACTCAGGAGGACTGCAAAGCTATTTGTGTCGAGCCCAAAGGAAAAGGTAATGTATTTCAGTCAAAAATTTTTAATAAACGAGAGGAGTTATATTTTTTTTCTTTTTTTTGCACAGATGTTTGTAAATTACCCAAGATCGGTGGACCTTGCGAAGGTTACTACCCAACTTGGTATTACGATGTCGATAGAAAGCAATGCGGTCAATTCATTTATTCAGGCTGTCTTGGAAATAAAAATAATTTCAAAACTCGTCAAGAATGTGAGGAACTTTGCTCTGAGTCTACTGATACTGGTAAATGCGTTATTGCAATCGATAACTGTTGTATAAGAAAAATTACCTTAACTTTTGTACTTTTTATCAGATCCATGCTTACTTGACAAAGAACCTGGACCTTGCGAAGGGAACTTCACAAGGTGGTACTATAACAAAGAATCACAAAACTGCGAACAATTCAAATACGGAGGATGCAAAGCCAACGCAAACAATTATCCAACAGATTTAGCTTGTCGCCAACAATGTTTACAACCCGGACAAAGTCGAGGTAAATTAAAAACCTATGTGCTTGCTAATACGAGTAATATCTAATATTTTATTTAGTAAAAATAATAGGTTTTCTTTAAAAGTTGTTGTTTTCTATTTTTTTTTTTTTTTTTTTTGAGTGAAAAAATTGTTTGAGTAATAACATTTGAAACTTTTAATAAGTGATTTGATAGAATTTTCGAATACTAATTACGTTGACTTGACTACTTAATAAGCATGAACTTTTATTTATCAACTATCAATTAGGTTTAAGTCTCTTCGATGTTTAATTTAAAAAATTTCGACATAAAGAAAGAAAAATATTGACAACTACGTACATAAAATAAAATATTTGCAACTATCCGTATTTTATATATAAAATTTCAGTAATGAAGGACGTGTGCGTATTGGAAAAAGATGCGGGACCTTGTCCTGGCTCTTTGCTACGTTGGTATTATGATACGAAACGTCTGGAATGTAGGAAATTCATTTTTGGCGGTTGCAAAGGCAACGGCAATAAATTTCGTACTCAAACTGCGTGCGAAGACCGCTGTATAAACCGAGGTATAGGATATCAAGCGATCCGAAGACTTCTTGTAGTGCTTTGTTAAGTTTAAAGAAATGCACATACGCGTTATTTGTTTTGAGTTACTGTATAGCCCACATATGATGCTGGAAGTCAAGTTGCTTTCGATCAAGTACATAGAAAACGCGCACACTAATGTCTTAAATTTATTCGGTAATAAGTAGGACTAATATCCAATAAACTCTACATTGAATAATTGCATCCCCCCAATTCACTGACGAACATGCTTCCACGTATATCCATTGACATTCGCGCACTTTCTAAAATTTTCTTTTTTCACCGTGAGCATAATAATAAAAGTATTTGCAAAAATAAAAGTTATAGTAAGAATGGCAATAGAAAAAGGAAGGTATCTGAATAACTCCATTTGATTAACATTCAAGTAGAAATTATAGAAATACATCGCAAATTGGTTATGGTGATGGTTAGAACTTTGGTGTCACCATAAAATTTAGTCACTTAGAATTAGTCCACTGAGTTTGTTTTTGGTAATTACTAACACATGCATGACTTGTATTTGAACTCACTATAAACAGAATCATGTTCGCTGCCACGTTCGGAGGGCAACTGTACGGAGAAGCTTGCGCGTTGGCACTTTGATCAGCAGGAGAATCGTTGCATGCCATTTTATTACACTGGCTGTGGTGGCAATAAAAATAATTATGCCTCTAAAGATGCATGCGAGTCAGATTGTCCATCCAAACACGGTAAGGAGTTCTCTTTACGTTATCTAACCAGCTTAATATAATATTATTAGATTTTTTAATAAGCAATAAATATATTTTTAGATCTGATTATTTTTTGGTAATATTGAGTAGATATTATTTAAATCGCTTAAAATTGTAGTTGTGTAGTTGTGAACATTTTAGTTATAGACTTTAAATTAAAAACCTAAATTAATCTAAATATCTTTCATAACATAGAACAAGACACTTGCTTACTGCCAGCGCTTCTTGGCGCATGTCATAATTACACGCAACGCTGGTATTTCGACTCAATGGAGCAAAGATGTAGGCAATTCTATTACGGTGGCTGTGGAGGTAATCACAATAACTTCCAAACGGAACAAGAATGCGAAGGTAGATGTTTTAGAACTGCACTTTTCATTTCGACAACCAGTGCACCTGTCGAGGGTTCATTTACATCGGGTAAGAAAAAAATTGAAAGATGAACAAAACAAAAGCGAACACTAAAAGTAAAAACGATAAAAATATTTTTATAGAATACTGCTTCCTACCTGAACAACGAGGCTCCTGCCAACAATACATTACCAAATGGTTCTACGACAGCAGAGAAGGTTTCTGTAAACAGTTTGTCTACAGTGGCTGCGGAAGCAATGGAAACAACTTCAATTCCCGCGAAGAGTGCGAGAACCGATGTGGTGACGTTCAAGGTGTGAATAATTATTATTACACTTCAATATTCAAAAAATTTACGGTTTCATTTCAAATGTATTTTTCATTTCAGATCCATGCACAATGCCACCAATGGTCGGGCCGTGTAATGACTCAATATCTCGATTTTATTACGATCGGCGCGCGGACGCTTGCTACCAATTCGCCTATAGTGGCTGTCAAGGAAACAAGAACAACTTTGACGACTTACGTGTTTGTGAGCAACGTTGTCGTAGAAGGCAACCAGGGTCACATACTGTCGTAACACTGTCGACGGTACCCCCAACAAGATCATCAGTGCATAGTCCTCAACTGGAAGCTTGTCTCGAACCAGCTGACGCTGGACCATGTCATGCTGAGACTACTGCTTATTACTATGATAGTAATAATCAAGCTTGCCAAGCATTCATCTATGGTGGCTGCGAGGGTAACGCTAATAGATTCCAGACTGAAGAGCAGTGCCAAAGGTTGTGTGGAATTTTCAGAAACCAAGGTAAGACTTTATTGTTGACTAAAATTGTTTGACGTTTTTTATTCAATATAGATTGGATTCAATAAAATCCATCATTAGTTTTGTTGTTACTGTTCGAATAATAGAGATAATAGTATAAAAATGATTTCAATGAGGACATTGGGATAAGCCTTTACATGTTTACTTAAGGGGAGGATCATTCAAATTCTATTGTTTGCTTCTAGATATTTGTAATTTACCACGCGATCAAGGTCCTTGTCGAGGCGTATTCCCGAAATACTACTACGATGTCACATATAGAGCTTGTCGCGAATTCACCTACGGTGGCTGTGATGGAAACGCTAATCGATTCAGCACAGCTAACGAGTGCGAATCGGTTTGCATTCATCATGAAGAACCAGTACAAACTGGAAATGCAACTGCATCTACCGATTTAAGTAAGTTATCCTTGATTCGTGAAATATTACTTTTCGACTTTAGTAATTCAAATTTTTAATGCATTCATGTTGAAATGAAAAAGATAAAATTATGTAACACGTTTAATGATGTGGTTTAGCAATCTGCAAAGAACCTGTTGATGTTGGATCGTGTTCTGTTGGCAATTACAAGAGATTCTATTATGATGATGAATATCAAACATGCAGGGCATTTATTTACACTGGTTGTGGTGGAAATCGTAACAACTTTAAGACTATTGATTCTTGTCTTAAAGTTTGTCGTCGTAAGTTCATAATGATAAACCAAGTTAATTTTTAAGGGATCAGCATGCGTACAATAATTATTTTCTAGATAATTTCATTACCTCAAATCAAATAAAATGCTTTAGATATTCATGTAAATATTACGTCCAATAATAATAAATTGCTGTGTAATATATATGCTCCTGTAATATATTTGCCCAATTTTAGCAAAGCCACCGTTATGCTGCTGTATATACTATGCTATGGAATACATTTTTAGAAAATCTATTTCCATCCTTAATAATAATTTTTTCTTGCTTATATCTATGATTCATATTCGTATTCATAATATTCTAGAAGTCAACAGTATTCCGGACGATGGACAGGACACAAAGGATCCTTGTGCCGAAGCTATGGAATACTGTGCACAACTTCATTGTCCCTACGGTCAGGAAGACTATGTTGACTCACAGAACTGTCAACGCTGTCGGTGCGTTGAACCATGCCAATCAATTTCATGTAGCGAAGGTCACAAGTGCGCGGTTGTCCTTGTACAAACTAGAGAAGGCACAGAGTACAGAGGAGTTTGTAATCCAGGTAAAGTCGCATATACATTGATAGGTTATATTAATTTATAACGAACGTATTAATAAATGTTTTGAATAAATGTATACAGTTACCAAACCCGGAAGATGTCCAGTCGTATCGAACAGCACAAGATGTGAAACGGAATGTTACACCGACGCCGACTGTACCGGCGAGCAGAAATGTTGCCACAATGGATGTGGTGCTTCTTGTCTTAGTCCAGCGTCCGAAGAAATATACACGACTCCGCCACCATACCGTGATAATCAGGAAACTTTACCACCAGGATATGAACCAGTTGCAATAGAGCAGCCAGCAACGCCAAATGTCACTGCTGAGGAGGGTGGATACGTCACGATGCATTGCGTAGTTGTCGGTACACCTAAACCAACTATCATGTGGAAAAAAGATGCCAAAATCGTGAGTTTTAATAATACAAATAAATCGAGAATCTGCTATTCGATTTTAAAGATAATCTTTGCTTATCTTATTACTAATACTCTTGAATTTTAATACAGATTGAACGTGAAGAAAATAGAAGACGTATACTAGGAGATGGATCTTTACAGATTACCAATTTATATCCTGTTGACACTGGCATTTACATTTGTACCGCAGACAATGGAATCACAGTACCAATTAACATACAATATCAATTAGAAGTTACCGGTAAGTAAAATGCAGTTAGATTAATAACACAATAGTTGTATCCATAAAATTAAATGTAAGTGTTGATTAGTTGTTGGTTCACTGGATAAATGTACAGCTATAATTGTTGTGTGTGCTTTGTAATCTTACTAATTCTATCTAGTATGGTGTGATTCAAGGAAAAAGCACTTTTAATATCTAATGTAACTTTGAAAAATGTGTAGACTAACATTATTTAAACTAAAAAACAAATCACGCATGCTTTTGCACTTGGGAAACAGAGCCGCACGACAATCCACCAGCAATAATAGACGAGCCAAACCGATCGATCACAGTCAACCTGAACTCACCAACTATATTGCATTGCTACGCTGTTGGTTGGCCTCGACCAATGGTTACATGGTGGCGTAACGATAGCATGCTACCATTGAACACTGAGCAATATCACCAGGGCTCTGAGAATACCTTACTTATTCACTCTGTCACGCTTACTATGCTTGGTATCTATACTTGTCAAGCGTTCAACGGCATTGGAAAACCAGCCGAATGGTCGACTGTATTACAAGCAGTTGGTCCTGTCGCTAACGTTCCACCTGATCAACAACATTACACTCAATACTTGGTACAACCACCCCAGAGACCTGAAAAACCCAAATGGCCTTACAGACCAGATCGTAACCAAGTTCAGCAGAACCAAACTTACACTCCTATCTACACCACTAAAAAGTATGAGATTCCAGCTGTCATACCACTTACAACTCTGCCTCCTCCTTATGCTCGCCCAAGTAAGTTAGATGAGAGTAAAGTCATGTAATGGTTTCATTTATTTCAGAAACTTTTCAAAGCGCAAATTTATTTGCTAAAGTATTTCTACGTTAACATTTGTGTGATTGCTAATACTAGTTTGCAGTGTTCTACAATAGTTTGTGCTGCTATAAATCGCATGACAAATGGACTAGTACTAACTTGTAGTTTTTAGTTTTATACATGCAATGTTTTTTATAAGCTTTAAACGTATGAGATAATTTTTTTTTACTAACCTCGTAACTTATTATTTTATTTATTGATTTTTTGTCGGTATAAATTTTTATATATATTTTATTGTAAATAGCTCCAGTTCGAGTGAATGTGACAAAACCTCAAGCACAGTACGTATCGGGTGGCCGAATTATGTTGCATTGCCGAGCAACAGGAACGCCAAATCCAGTTATCACATGGTATAAAAATGAAATCCCTATAGTACAAGACGATCGAATAAGAATTACAGGTAAAAAAATTGAAATGAAAAAGAATTATAATATCCTAACAAATTTCATTGTTTTTCAGAAAACAACGATTTAATTATTTATCCATCAAATAAGAGTGACAGCGGCGATTATCGCTGTGAGGGCGTTAATCAATATTCATTACAGTCGCAAGATGTACATATTCGCGTTGATGGTATTTGTCAAAAATTTCTTAATTGTACTATTCTATTTGGAAAATGTATGAGAAATCTGCAACTAATGGATTAATATTATTCCACAGATGTTTACGTCGACCCTCTTTGTCAAGACAACAAAGATCTAGCTAACTGCACTCTCATTGTCACAGCCAGATATTGTCAACATCAATACTACGCAAAATTCTGTTGTCGATCGTGTACGGAATCTGGACAATTAGCGCCAAGAGTTTTACCGAAAGTAATTTCGTACTTCGATGATAATGAAGCATATCAAAGATCAAAGAGGTCGATTTTTTCGGATTGGTGAAAAGATTTTGACGTTAATCGTATGATTATTAAATATGACTTTCATAATATCAAAATACGTTTATAAATACCCGTGCGAATGAAAACTGTTTTATTGAATCAAACATAAGAGAATACGAGAATCGAATTTAAGACACTGCCAAAGCCTTGGGTCATATATTAGTATAGGTTGCAATGAATTAAAAAAGTAGTTTATTAAAAACATTTTTCGTTGTATTGAAAAATACTTTTTTTTACAATTAACACCCCTAAACTAGTTCCAGTGTAATGAAAGTGTCCAGAATGCAATGATATTAAAGTAAATGTAATTGGACCTAATACTGACTCCTAGTCTTACAGGCGCACTCTACAAAAAATGACCACGGCGAGTTACTACTCTCGTCTCAAAGTAAAATCATGCAAAACTTTTGTAATTTTAGAATTTATGAATGAGACGAGAATTATCTTCATTAAAATGTAGTTGGGTCAAATTAAAGGCTCGTTTTATATTTCCATGACTTGCAATACTTGTAAAAAGTATATTTATGTCATGATTGTTTTATAATTTCGGAAATACAAATTGAGCGTTTAATTTTTTATTATTGCGGTATATATTATAGTACAATCGCAGTACCTTCGCTGTACGTCTCAAATAGTAGATATAGATATGTATAAATTAACTTTAATTGACAAAGTACTGTACTGACATAATCATTCACTCTACAATAAAAATAAATAAAAGATATTTCTAAGAAAATATGAAGGGCTTCAAAAGAACCACGTTTTTGAGACTATACATATTGACAATTTTTATCATTTATGAATACCATATGACTAATATCTACATAAAATATTTTGCCCTGCTACTTTCCATTGATTTATAATAAGTGGTGGAACCACGACTATTTATAATTTCCAATTTTACAAATTATTATGCCTTTATGATATCGATATGTTGTGTGAAATTTCGAAACATGAAGGTCTTGGATTAATTTGCATTAAGTTTTCTTTTGATATTTACAATTAATTTCAAACATATGCTGAAGTCAATAAGTCGGTACCAATATTGACATACATACATACAAACATACATACATACAGACTATATATATATATATAAATTATATATATATAGTTTAATATACAAAATATGTCAACGTTTATGTACATTATAAGCTTACAATTTATATTTTTATTGTAAAGTATTAAATAGTTTTAATGTACAATAATATCTATCCAATTAAGTTTTTGTCGCATATCCAAAATTATATTATTAATGTTCTGCACCCAACAATTGAAATTTTATTGAAAAGTTTAACAAATGCAGCCTTTTGAAATAATATTGGCGAATACACGTACTTAGTTGATTTTTAACTATGCATTTGTATGAAAAATTTAAATATTTTCTAATAAACATGAAAAATGATATCTCTTTTATAATATCCTTTCTTTTATACGACAAGTTCCATTATTTTACAGAATAATGTAATATGTACCAAAATCAATTTTATTAACAAGGTATATCATACAGATGACATTAATCATGAGTTTATAATCTTGTTAAAAATATTAATTTATAATTATATTATTATTAATTAATGTAGTGTATTGTGCAAAACAAGTAAGGTAAAAGATTATTTCTGAGGATAGGAATGCTGTTCTCGCAGAACTTTGGTTTTGCCATATCTAATCATGTAGAAATCTATCTACTTTACTTTCAAGTAGCATAGTTTTTATTCCCGAAAGAACTGTGACTACATTATTGACTGTAAGTGTCCAACCGTGCATATAATGCAGTAGCTATGTTCTTATATTTTATGAAACGCAGTAATAAAATTACAATATATGTTTATTTAGAAGGAAAATGAATTGTGCCAATAAATTTTATTTACTTTATTGCGGTACGTAATGCTACGTATAATAACACCTGAAAAATTAAATGCTACATATCCTTCCATACTCAAGCCAATAAAGAGATGATCACATTTTAGCTGGGAATAAAATTTATTACTTAATTTCAGTCATGAATCTTGTGCCTTATTAGATATGATAAGGAGATGCGATAAAAAGAATGCCGAATGTTATATTAGTACATTTTTCAATATTAATTATTGAATATATAACAGGGAAAGATATTATTTAATTTGAATCATTCGGCACTCAAAAAGTTTCTTTGTCAAGTATAAGAGTAATAATAAACAAAGAAAAATATTAGTTATACTCACGTAACGATTTAACTGTAGTCTCTAGATGTTGAAAAATTGCACCAAATGTTCTTCGAAAACCACTTCAAACGCTCAAGACAAATTATTTGATTCCGTTTATTATTTTTGTGTACGTTTCTTCTACATTTATCAATATTTACATTAACTATATATAGTTCCTGACTGTTTTCTCGAAATAAAAAAAAAAAATTATTGGTATCATGAACTAAAACGATCAAAGGATTAAAATTAATCGTTTTTATAAATCCGTAATATCGGTTGTCACAGACATATTTACTTCGGAAACATACCTCGCGCATTGATATTCGTACTTTTTTATGACTTAGAAAAGGACGGATTAATAATCAAATATACACATTTTAAGAAATTTCGTATAGCTATTTAATTATATACAAAATTTTAGTTTTGTAGTTTGAATTGCAGAGTATATGCAGCAATGGATTGAAATATCCAATAATAACAACAATGACACTATATCAATGTAATTTCAATTTGAAAATTAACGATACTGCGGATTTTTAAAGACAAAAATATGTTATCTGTAGACGATAAAAATATTAAAGACATTGGAGGTTTGTGTTATAACTTGAAAAAGATGGATCACACGAATCATATCTTAATAATATATCATTAGACATAAGAGTTGATACTTCATTGCTATCATAAAACTTGTATTAACAGATTCTTAATGTACTTGTTAGATATAGGGTGAAAAATAATAATATATGATTCTTTGACAAAGTATAAACAAAAGTGAATGAATGGCACTGTACGAATATATTGTATGGACAATAATATTATCGTTTAAGATCCTCAAATATACAATTAAATATTACATTAAACACTTTGTCTTATTTTACCTTTTGTCTTGCTTGACATGACTGTTAGAATATCATTTATTTGTATTTTACATTATGATGTGCTATTAATTGAACTAGATACATAAAATACCTTTATTTATTATATAAAAGTTATTTAAATAAATTTCTTAGCTTCTTGCACGAAAAAATTTTAATTACTACTTAAATAAGTAACTAAAAATGCTACATTTAAATTGATGTTACTTCAGAAAGTATTGGTGCAAATCGTTGCTTTACTAAAAAAAATGAATACAACTAATTAAATCTACTAAATAATTGGAAACTGGATTATCTTCATAGCTTGAAACATTAACATTGTATTTATTTTACATGTCACAGCAAAATAATGAAAATAACAAATGCGAATACCATGAGAAAAGCTATGTAGATATGTATCTATTTTTACTGAATTTTAGATTCGTTTGATTAAAAATAAGAAATTATTATAAATAAAATATCATTTCTACGAAAAGTAAAGATGTAGAAACTTATTAGGAGGATCTATACCTATATTTACGGGTTTTTGTTTCTATTAATTTTAAAATTTCTCGCTCTATCTTACGCAATGAATGGTCTTACGTGAATCACTTCAATTCAATTTCACTGTGAGTTGTGATTGCCATGACATTAATTAACGACCTGCGACTGCGAAGTTCAAAATCCTAATTATTCTCGACGATAAGATTAAATATCCATGAAATCAAACGTCGTTATGCTAAAGGGTCTATTTTGGTAAGTTATGCTCCTGTAACTTGCCAAAAAGCCCATTTAATGTCATCGATGCTTAATCGTTGAAAATAATCCGGATTTTGAATTTCGCGGGTTGCGGATTATTGTCCGCAGACTCTGTATATACATACCTATACATATACTTCAGTCAATGAACAATATATGACATTCATATATAATTTATTAACTAATATAAGAAATAAGAAATGATAGCATTAATTATTATAAATAATGTTAAACATTTTAACTCTTAACTGATCCGGTAATTACTGTTGAGAACACGCCCTAAATTTGAGAGTTGATATCCCTACCACAACATTTGAATTCAAATGCGTGTGCATGTCCATACTTGTTGACAAAGTCATGGTGTGAACTGCGAAGAATAGCGGGAATATTTTCGTGAATTCACAAATGGTTTTTGATATTTGTATGGACGATTAAGTGTAGAGTAGTTATAACAAAATGACCACGGAAGCAGCAACAGTTGATGTTGACGATGCAGAAGATTGCCAAGGGCAAGCTAAACTCATCAAATCGCTAGAGGTATCGTATATCAGCAGAATATTTTGCCTAACAAAGGACAAATTTTATCTTATTTTAATAATTTTAGGGCAATGGCATCACAGCAGGTGATATTAAAAAATTGGAGGAAGCTGGATATTTCACGGTTGAATCTGTTGCTTATACTCCCAAAAAAGCCTTGATGGCTATCAAAGGAATTAGTGAAGGAAAAGCAGATAAAATTATTCAAGAAGCTTCAAAATTAGTAGCTATGGGATTCAAGACTGCAGCTGAAGTTCATATGATAAGAGCAAATATAGTTTACATAACTACTGGTTCTGCAGAATTGGACAGACTTTTAGGAGGAGGAATAGAAACAGGATCAATTACAGAAATTTTTGGAGAATTCAGAACTGGAAAAACTCAGTTATGTCATACTTTAGCTGTAAATTGTCAATTGCCTGTTGATATGGGAGGTGCTGAAGCAAAATGTATATACATTGACACTGAAGGTACATTTAGACCTGAACGTTTAATTGCTGTTGCTGAAAGATATAACATCAATGGAGATAGTGTTCTTGATAATGTTGCCACTGCAAGAGCTTATAATTCTGATCACCAAACTCAACTTTTAATAAAAGCTAGTGCTATGATGTCAGAGTCTAGATATGGATTGCTAATTATTGATAGTGCAACTGCACTCTATAGAACTGATTATACTGGAAGAGGTGAATTAGGGGCTCGTCAAAATCATTTGGCTAGATTTATGAGATTGTTGCTTCGTTTGGCTGATGAATTTGGATGTGCTGTAGTAATTACTAATCAAGTAGTAGCTCAAGTTGATGGTGCTGCTAGCATGTTTGGAGGTGATCAAAAAAAACCAATTGGTGGTAATATATTGGCTCATTCAAGTACAACAAGATTGTATTTCCGTAAAGGAAGAGGTGAAACTAGGATTTGTAAAATTTATGATTCTCCATGTTTACCAGAAAGTGAAGCTACATTTGCAATTAATGCAGATGGAATTGGTGATGTCAAAGAATAATCTATATAAAGGGTTTATGTTTTTTCTATAATATAATTTCAAATAAATATATAAATTAGTGTATGTATTAAGTATTTGATTAGAATATTTGTATAAGTATTAATGTCAAATAGGTTTCAAATTGATGAAGGCTCTTTTTAAATAGAAATCATCTTGACAAACCTACTTTTATTGTGCAAACAATTTCCTTATTTTTAAATATCTACAATATCTTCTTTATTTTATTTTAATTTAGTTTAAAGTGCTGTTTAATATATAGAAACTGAATATTTCATCAATTAAACTATTGTATAAAATATATTTAGAGTGTATATTATTTTCTATAATTTTAAGTTTCTTAAAAATAAAGTTGTGAAATATGTAATACATCAAACAAATTATTTTGCATAACATTTTGATTTATTTTCACTTCAACTCTCCTCATAGGGAACTTAAGCATAAATCTCATCTGTGGTTTATACTTTAAACCAAAATTTATCAAACTTTAAATAAAAACATATGTACAAAAAATAAGTCATTTTAATTTGTGGTTTAGTGGTTTATAAAACATGTAGATCTTAAAAAGAAAGTACAATTTTAGTGAGTTAATGGACTACTGTTAAGCGATAAAGTATAAAAATACGAGTATGACCGTTGGTGGCGCGAGTGTTTTTCTTGAATCATTCGTGCGAAGAGCGGTTTTGAAATCGCTCGAATTGTTTCGTTTCTTTTCCTAGCGTATATATCATCCATACCAACCCAAGTAATTTTGTGAGCCTTGAAATTTTAGCCACGCACACAAACGCCGCTCATTGCTTGCAGATTATTTATCTAGACCGTGTAGTAAGTATTACACTTATAATTTGATAATTTTATTATAATAATTTAGCCAGCTAACTCTTGGATTTAGAAGTTCAGAACTGGATAATCCCTGAAAATTGACAAATCACAACTGACATCTCGCGGTTCTACGAAAGAGTTTTTTAAGGAGATTTCATTGTTAAAATAAGAGTGAGAAAATGTTCAAATTTTGCAAGTCAAATTCATTTTTATTCACAGTTTGCCATAGCCGCGTGATACGGTCGTCTGGTATCTCGGATCTTGTTCGAAATAAGATCACACAAAGAAACCCTTCTACAAACTTGACGACTTTGCATAGGTAATCTTAAAAACCAAGGCATTTTACAAAATTTACAAATATTTACTTATTGAAATATATTGCAATGGTTTACAGTTGCTTGGGATAATTTTATCTAATGTTTTAACGTTTTTATGAAGACTTAATACAATTTCTTTTGTCTAAATAATTATTTCGATTTTTTGACTTTTAGGTTAAAAACATAGAATTTCTGTACTGGAATATATTAATTAGCTTTTTTAATATTAAACTCGTTTCATTTTGTACTATTCATAAATTGTTGGCTAATTGACTTATTTTTTGTCTTTTATTACAGACAGTTTAATACATTTGGAAAAATGAGTGATGATATATCCTTATACACATTACCGAACAGTCAGCCAATAGTTCAGTTAGAATGTAAAACTGCTTTTGATTCTTTGACTCCTAAGGAAAAGTCTTATGCTCATTATCTCAGTCACGCATCCTGGAATGGAGGTTTAATTGTTTTTATACAAACTTCCCCAGAATCACCATTGATTTTTGCGCTTATTCACAAAGTCTTCCTTGCTGAATCTATAGATAGTTTAAAGAAAAGTGCTCTTGCTGCTGGTGTTACAAAAGATGAATTCACTGTAGGTATTTTATTGAATAATTAGCATCTAAACATATATCTGTGTAGCATTAAATTAATTTATTTAAAAATTTTCTTAAATAATCAATTGTTTTTCAATGAAAATTTTAAATATAATTGTTTCAGGCATTTTTAGTTTATGTATGTGGAGTTCTCTCAAATGCTGGTAACTACAAAGGATTTGGTGACAGCAAAATCATTCCGAATCTTCCTATAGATAAGCTTGAATTGATAATTAAAGAATCAAAAGCTTACAAGGAAGATACTTCTAGTTTGAAATTTTTATGGGAAAAGATTCAAGATGCAATTTATTCTTTGGTAGAAGAAGTTAAGTCTTTAGGTTTAGGCTCTAAAGGAATCTCTACTTATTTCTCTGCCAATTGTACAGATGACGATGCAAAGCTTGTTAATGAGTTTATGCAGAACAAACGCTTAGAATCTTACAATGCCAGATGTTTTAAAACAGATGTTCAAGGTGATGGTTACAAATGTAAATATGAGATAAGATTGGCTTCAACTGAAACAAGTGACGATGCCAAAATAACTCTTGAAGAGACATATAAAAATGCTTTGTTTAAGATTACCAGAGGAGACTATGATCTACTTCTGTTATCTGTTGTTGAAAATTTGAAAAAAGCTAAAGAACATGCAGCAAATGAAACAGAAGTTCAAATGATCAACAAATACATTGAACATTTTGTAACAGGCTCTCTAGAAGAACACAAAAATGGATCTAGATTCTGGATCAAAGATAAAGGACCTGTTATTGAAACTTACATTGGTTTCATTGAAACTTATAGAGATCCAGCTGGTCAAAGAGGAGAATTCGAAGGATTTGTAGCAATGGTGAATAAAGAAATGTCTCAAAAGTTTACCACTTTGGTCAACAGCGCTGAGACATTACTTCCAAACTTACCATGGGGTAAGAATTTTGAAAAAGATACATTTTTAAGACCAGATTTCACTTCATTGGATGTTTTAACATTTTCTGGATCTGGAATTCCGGCTGGAATTAATATACCAAATTATGATGAGATTAGGCAATCTGAAGGATTCAAAAATGTTTCCCTTGGAAATGTCATTCCAGCTAGCATGAAGCAGGATGTAATACCTTTTGTATCGGAAGAAGACCAAGCTCTCTTAAATAAACACAGAGTAGCAAGCTTTGAAGTTCAAGTAGGGCTCCATGAATTATTAGGTCACGGTAGTGGAAAATTGTTTAGGAAAAATGCTGATGGGACTTTCAATTTCGATGAAAAAACTGTAAAGAATCCAATCACACATGAACCTATTACAAAATACTATTTTGAAGGGGAAACTTACGATTCAGTTTTTGGAGCATTGGGATCATCTTATGAAGAATGTAGAGCTGAAGCTGTTGGCTTATATTTGAGCTTGGACAAAGATGTAGTCAAAATATTTGGCTATGATGGTTCTGAAGCAGATGATATTATCTATGTTAATTGGTTGTCGCTTTTATGGAATGGCTGTGCAAGAGCTTTGGAAATGTACCAACCATCATCAAAAAAGTGGCTACAATCGCATTCTCAAGCTCGTTATGTATTACTTAGAGTTTGTTTAGAAGCTGATGAAGATTTTATCAAAATTGTTGAAACTGAACCAGGCAAAAACTTGAGATTAACAATGGATAGAAGTAAGATTCATACTGTGGGTAAAAAAGCTATTGGAGACTTCTTGAAGAAGTTACAAGTATATAAGAGTACTGCAGATCTAGAGGCTGCTCAAAAGATGTATGATAAGTATAGCGAGGTACCAGAGAGTGGTCCACACCCATGGGCCAAATGGAGAGACATCATTTTAGCACACAAACAACCAAGAAAAATTTTTGTACAATCTAATACAACTATTGATGGTATGTTTACACAAATATTGACCTTATACATAACGTAATTTGAGTTTTTATAAAATCATGTATTTAAATATTCATAAATAAATATTTTTAGATGCTGGAAATATTCAACTGAAAAATTATGAGCCCACTTTTGAAGGACTGATTCAATCATGGATTGAACGATTCCCATCACCCAGTGTTTCTGATAAACTGATGAAGTTATGGAAAAAAGATGAAAAATTCTTTCCTTCCACTATTTTAAATAATTGAGTATTTTCAGTTGCATTGCAAATATATATATATATATATATATACATACATACATACATACATACATACACACACACATACACACATACACACACACATACACACACACGCGCGCACGCGCGCACACACACGCACATACCTTTGAATAAAACATTCAAATTCAAGAAAAATAAAATTTTTTCTTATATAAATATAATTTGTTTTTTTTTTATCTAAAACTGTTAATTTGTAAGCATTCATCAATTGAATATAACAAATTAAATTAAATTAAATATTATGATTTGAAAAAAACTGCTTTAAATTTTCGGTATTGAAAATTTGACCAATTTAAACCAATCGGGAAGTTCCGTATTTGCGGAGTGCGCATGCGATCTTTGAGAGAATGGATAGTGGGAATCGGCTCTTGGTTCAGTCGAAGTTTGTTCCATGGCCGTTGTTCGTTGTCGTTGGCTCGGATTATTTTGGCGGGAAGCTATCCACAGTAATAAAATGGTGTCGAAAGCACTTTTATTAGAAAACTTCCAGATAACTGGCTATGATGATGTCAGCGACGAAGTTTTGGAAAAGTGTGAGTAACTCTTTAAAATCAAATATATCATTTTCTTTCCGGTCAGAGGTTTTACCATGATTTCATGTTACATATAGTGTGAATTTTTACTAGTTCTTAAGTGCAATAAAAAATTGTTCAAGTAAACGTATGATTTGGTACTAGTATTTATTATTTATTCGAAATTGAAACTTTTATGAATTTAAATCAGAATTGATCATGTAAAATCAGTATTTACCTGATTTATTTTAAAGAATTATTTTAACCTTTATTCTATTTATAACATAATTTACTGTATTGTTTAATGATTTTGAACATTGTATTAAAAACATTGTTTTGTATAGTAATCTAAGTAACTGTACCGTTATTTTTTAAAAGCATAGTTTAGTTGATTTTATTTTCTTTTATCTACAGGTGTTGAACTTTGTCACTGGTATAACAAAAGCGAAGAAGAATTTGGAGATATATGGGTAGCTTTTTGCATACAGCATCAAGATGGAAATTTAAATCCAACATTAGAAGCATTAGAAGAACTGAAAAAGATTACACCTAGAGAAGAAAAAGGCTGTGATAATATATTTAAAAAGCATCAAGAACAAAACATAAAGTTATTAAATTCATCAAAATCAGAGATATTGACGTATCCTTTTATTGATGATTTTTTGGATCTAAATTGATGATGACCTGAATGTTTGACTTGACAGTTTAATTTGTATTAATCGTTTTAACATTTAATTTCCTTATCCAAATAACTTTAGTGACAACGAACAGGAAATTTTGAAATTATATGCTACACCAGAAGCAGTCAATAAATTGGTAAGATACTTTTCAATTGTATCATAGATATCTAAAAAAAATTTTTAAATTTAGGGCATAAGTGCACGAAATTTCAAAATTCAGACAATAGTCTTAGCAATTAAATTTAATGGATGAGTATGATACTGATAATATTGCAATGATAAAATAATTATTTATAGGAAGCTTTTATATATTAGTGCTTAGAACTATCTAATAATGATGAAATACAGTTCCTAACTATTTAGAACTTAACAGAAAGGTCATTGATTATTTAAATTATAGTTAAGTTTTCTTTTGAGTGTAGTAAACTAGATGACTCACATCACATTAACAGTGTCGCCCCTTTCGTACTTTATGTTCTGTGCGTATTTGCGCAAGTACATTCTATGATAAAATTCATACACGTGAGTATATCAGTAATGCATTTAATAAATTGATAATTGTTTTCGTTATATTTCGATTTGATGTTTTTCGATTTATCTTGAAATCTTTGAAACCCTACTTTTCTTGATTCACCGAGATTCAAGAACAAAAGCTGTTAAAGCTTGAGCATCCGTTCTGTTAATTAATAAAAATTGAAGACTTAGCGCAAACCTTTAACGCAATGTACTTGATAGACGCGCGAGTGAGAATATGATCTGCGAGCAGAAAAGAGAAAGCTTTTGTTTGCGTTTGAAACGCACGTGACCTTTCTTTTGTATCGACAAACCAACGTATATACATATATATGTAGGAAAAATTGAAATTGGTTGTTGTACTACTGTTGAATTGTATAATTTTCATTTGTTTTCAAAAAGCTTATTTAATGTACAAAGAATGAAAAGATAGTGAGATTCGTTTTTAGGATTTTCAATTCCTCTAAAAAATGTTAAAAAGTTTGAAATTATTTGGACCAATAATAAGTTTTGGTTAACCGCAAATAAATGTTTAATTAGCCGAGTCATTTAAATAACTAATTTTGCAGGCTTCTCTTCTATCTATGCTGCTAAATCTAATAATAACACAAGCATTTTTATTTTTAAAGCACTAGTTGTTTAAAGACTTTTCAAATGAATATTCCAGTGAAAATTGTAAAGTTAAAGAATTGATTGACCCAACAATAAATGATCATGAATGTTTTAATCGTTGCCTGAAAATAAAGTACCGACATTTCATCGTTATTTCTATGGTTCTTAGCCTAAACCGACACCGTAGTCACGAATTAAATTCACACCTTTACCATTTCCAATTGACAGTTTTAACTTTTAATAGTTACTCGTCAAAAAATCACGATAGACATTGCAGTTTAGTGAAAAGTTATAAACTGAATGGTACACGGTATAAAAAAAACTACTCAAAAAATGAACTTAGTATTATAGCACATTATCAGCGGTGCTTGCTGGTGGTCGCGCATACTTGTACACAAGACCCGTGCTCTGGCCGCAATGTGTATGCGAGATAGTGGCGCACGAGGCCGACGTTCCTTCGAGGTCACTCAAGTTGACGGCTGCCCTTCGTTATATATACATCGTGCAGCATGCTAAACCCTTTTGAAGAAGTTTTCCTTGCGGTGCTGTGTGTGCTTTTATTTCAGTTGGATAGAACTCGTCTGCTCGGGCTTTTGTCAGCGTGTGTCGCGATTTTATTTGTTTCTCAGCAGAAAATATCGTTTCTCACGATTGAACCGTTGATCTGTCATAATATAAATAGACGAGTGTAATATTTTTTTTATTTGTAAGCGACCTTGCGACAGCTTATTTTGCTTCAAATTATTTTCTAGTGTGTAATCTCGGTATAATCTTACTTTGGCGAACCGCATGTCTATTACACTAAACACATGTCATTTCGAATGACTTGTAGCACACTTCAAATGATACAAAAAAAATTTAAGTACAGCTTAAAAATCTAACTAAGCCGTTCTTAAAATAGTTTTTGTTCCAAATAATTAACATAATTAGACTTCGTTAGTTTAATAATAACGGTCGTATCGTTCGAAGTCATTGTAAAAATGTTTCCGCGAAAAGCAGATTTTGATAAACTACCCCGTCACGAGATGATTCGTCCTTGAATACGGTTGGCCTGCAGGGCATCGCACAGAACTTACTCTCGCCAGTCAGAGAGAGAAAGAGAAAGAGAGAGAGAGAGAGAGAGAGAGAGAGAGAGAGAGAGAGAGAGAGAGAGAGAGAGAGAGAGAGAGGAGAGGAGAGGAGAGAAAAGACCCCTGTAATTCCTGCCACAAAAATATCGTCCAGGTATAGATTGCCGCGCCATTATCCCTCCTCTCTTCTTTTCTCCTTCAGTTTTTGCCATTTCCGTCTCTCGTCGCCGAGGTATAACATACCTAGCGGTTAAACGTCGCTCGTAAGGGAACCAACACCGAATAACATCTTGGGCGCGAGAAAGGGAGACACGGAAAGTGAGTTACGTGCCCCAAACACTTTTCTTACATCGTCATCTCTTTCTCTGCAGCCAGAGTAAATTGGAGAGGGAGAAATTGGAGTAAAAAGATAGTCGCAGGTAAAGAAGGGGCATAGAAGTCCGAGAGCGAACAAGAAAGACAAAAACTTGAGAAGTAAAAATTACTGGCAAAGATCTAGGTTGAGAGAGAAATTTCATTATTGTACCGAGGACAGTTCGGAGTAAAGGGAGGTACAGTAGATTAGATCGGATAGCACCTCAGGCTGTAATTGAAACTTTTGTTTGATGAAAAGATGAAGAACGCAGTTTTCGGCTGTATAACAAAGCATCTCAAGAAATAAGAAAGAAAACAATGATAACATAATGTCTATTTTTCTCGTATGTTCTCTGAAATGTTAATTATTGATGTATTATCACGACAATAGGTACATCAGTTCTAATGTAATTATACGCAAAGAACTGTGTGAAATCACGCGAGCATCAGGCGAGTTACTGTTTCACAGATTTTATCGTACACGCGAGCATTATTCATGTACATAAATTTTTGCGCGAAACGACGACGAAAGAGGCGAACAAAGAAGGCGCTATTATAAAAAAATAAATCGCATAGAGCCTAATAGAAGAAGCTCTCTCGTTCTTTCAACTTGGTAGAAGGGGCAGGCAATAGCGAGCTAGCAAGCAAAAGCAAGCTGCAGTGCTTCAGCATGAGCGCGCGTTGAGAGATACACCTAAGCGAAGTAGTAGTGACGAGGTGGGGGAAGAGGAGCTAGCGGCAGCGAGCAACGTCCCCACTTCGTCTCTCTTTCCCGCTCGCGCAGCAGTCGTTGGCTAGGCAGGCACTAGAGAGCAGAGGAGAGAAAGAGCCGGCCAGATTTCTTTCAAAGGGCATAATCTCAGTTTTCAAGGACGCTTGCTTTTGCCGCCATCGCTCTCTTCTCCCGCGAACAAAGCGCCTCTCTTGCTCTCCGTTCGAGCGACAAAAAGGCGCCTAAAGCGTCACGTGATTTTCTTTCTTCCGAAAATGCTCGAGTTTGTAAGTAACGTAGCGTCGCGAGAGACAGACTCATGGCGTCGCGGGCGGCTTTCTCTTTTACACTCAGTGTTTCCGCGCCAAGAAGACGTGTTGGACACGCTTGCTGCTGCTGCTGTTGCTGCTGCTGCTACCGTCAAGCCAACAAAAGTTATATATTTTGTGAGTGCGTGCGCGCGGCAACAACCTGTTGCTCTTTCTTGCTCTCTCTTTCCCGCTGCGGTGGCTGATTCAGAAAACTTGACTTCGCTCTTGGGGTGTGTGTATATGTGTGCGATGATGCATTGGGGAAAAAATTGGCTGGTTCAGCGGTCACGCGTGTAAAGCAAAAGCCATCTCTCGTATTTCCTTGCAATTCAGTGTGATTTACGTGCTCTCGCTCTCAGCCTGCTCTCCAGCGACGCCTCTTAATTCGTTGTGCCAACAGTATTGCTGCCTCGTTTGTGTGCGTGTATATGTGTGGTATATCATATCGGTGATACGAGAGGCCGTTGGGTAAACTTTCTTTGCTTTATCTCAGGTATTTCAGTAACAAAAGAATCTCTCGAAGTTTATTATAATTCAATGTTGCATTTTTTAGAAAGAAGCTTTTATCCGTGATTGATTTATTCGACGTTCTCTTCCTTAACGGTTATATAAACACAATCTCCATGCTTGCTGAATTCAGACAGCGACCATGTGTCAATGTAAATCCGACTGATAAATTGATGAGCTCGAATTAAGCGCTTCGTTATCGGTATTGGTAGAAGAGAACTTGACTTTATAAATAGCGACTTATCGGTGAGCGATGTTTCTTTTTCTTTTATCTAAGAAATCGAGCGACACGTGCAATTAATACCAATTCAGACGACAAACTTTTCTCTCGTGTACTTGTGACTACATTTTTACGTAACGTCTTCCGTCCCTCAACGGAGAAAAAATCTGTCCCGCACATTTGGGATCCAGAGCATCGAACCTCTATGTAAGTAGTAATAGCCACGGGCCGGCAAACTTACATTCCTTGAAAAACCCGTTGGCGTCCCGACGCGCTATCTTCATATCTTTCTCTCTTTCTCTCTCTCTCAATCTCTCAAAAACCAGCTCGCAGCCTTTGTTTAGGCCGATTATAAAAGAAAGAGTCACTTCTCTCTATCTCGCTGCCACACGGTCGTGTAGGCACGCATGCCGGTTTTACGTTGCCACGAAGATTGCGAAATCGCCGGTTCCCGCTTTTTTTTCTTTTTCAGAGAGATTTCGTTTAGAATTTCAGACGTTTGACTGCTACTCTCCTTGCTTTGCGCGTGCGAGCAAAAACGAAATTGAGATGATAAAACGTACTTTTTCCTTTTACTTGCACGAAAGTGAGCGCGCACGTGCAAGACTTCTCATTTGTCGTTCAACCGTCGAATCGTGAAATTAATAGCGTGTCTGGTCGTGCATAGGGAGGCAAGGCCATGCAAAGAGAGTGTTATAAACCCTTGTTGATTGATTTTTCAGTGGAAATAGGTGCCTCCGGTTATGTACATACACAAATACGCGCTACTAGGCTGCACGAGAGGGAATTCGCATTTCCTGTCACGTCAGCCACACATACATACACACACACATACACACACACACACACCGGGTCAGGCTATTATGATATACATACTTTCACTTCCCACAATACAAGTCGTTCGTTCTCTCGCTGGCGCACACGCGATATCTTTATTTTCTTATTATGATTGTTCGGACGCGTGTGTTTCTTTTTGTTTTTTTCCCAAACGTATAAAATGTTCATCCTGTCGTCGCAGCTCGCAAATAATCCGCAATGCGCGCAATACCAAATTAGCCGTTGCAATAATCGCGGTCTTCTTTGCGAGCGCTTTTATGTAAGTACATCTAATGAGCTTACGATGAGCAATCCGTATAAGTACGAGTTTCGCGAAAAATGACAAACGACGATCGATATACCGATGTCTTTTAAGCGAGAACTTGGTACTAACGGATACCACACGATTTTTCAAAATTAATCAGTCGCTTAACCACCCACATTGTCACAAATGGCTCTCGTGGTAGACCCTGGCTTTTCAGCCCTTCGACATTTTACACACCCGTCAAATTTCCCGCATATACGGGCAATCTGTGGATGAATAACAATGAAAAAAATGTTCGTTCTCTTCTCTCTTCGACGTATACGCATAGCAAACGGCATCTGCACTATATACGCCGGCTCCGCGGTCAATTAAGTGCAATTGACGAAGCAGAGCACTGTAGCTGCTCTCTGCCCAATGTCGCGTATCTCTCTTTCTCCTCTCTTTCTCTCTCTCTCTCTCTCTTGTCTCTGTTACTTTCGCTGCGGGTCGCTGCCTACTTCGTTGATCGACTTCGGCTGATATTTATCAAACAGGCGTCATCACTAAAGTTGCTGATTGTTCGTCAAATTCCTGATTTGTACTCTCTTACCGATTCCCAGGAAATTTATTTTGATACGGAAAAATGTATGGATAGTCATGGTCGTACCCAGACCCTACTAAACAAATACACGTCGTCGCACATCTGCAATGCGAAAAGTATTCGCTCGCACGTGCACGTTCTCGTCGTCGCGAAGGTGAGCAAACAACCATTCTCGCAAGTATACCAGTGTACCGTCAAAATTTACAATCACAACTGAAGCCTTCAAGTCGCACGTATGTATCCGTTTGACTGTTTGCAAGAAGATACTAGTCTGAAATACTAGGACAGCGATTTATCCTTGCAACGATCACGTGTGCATGATATAGCAGTGTATATTTCTACTATGCACAAGCGAAAGGGAGAGAGGTGCTAAGTTTACTCCCCCCCTCCCCTCTCCCTCTCTCTCCCTCTCACTCTTTTGAGAGGAATGGCGAGCGGTGCAGGCCCGGTGTGTCACGTGCAGCATCCGCACGAATAACGAAAGACGCGAGCGAGACACAGGGGCAGAAAAAAAATACGCTACAGCAGGGGGGAGCAGCATGGCTACGCGGTATATGGCAGCAGGCAAACAAGCGAGCACGACCTGTATACGTTCAACGTCATTTCCCACGGTCTATCTCGTAGAGGCATGCCGGTATATGGGGAGTGAAGGGGGATGAATGGTGTATAGGGCCCCACACTCGCACACGTGTTTGCCAAAATCGTGCACCGCGAGAAACGCTGCTGTCGGGGGAACGAGCACAATAGTCGTCATTCAGTCGCCGCGAGGCGAGGTTGCGCGCTCCTCTTTTTCTTCTTGCCCGTTTTCGCTTGCGGTTCTCTTCGATGAATCCGCTTCTTTTTTTTTCGGTCCAACAGGCTGTTGGGCAAACTTCGTGCTGGCTGTGCTGTTGCGAAAGAGTTTCTAGTGGCGAAACAATGAGGGAAGAGTCACAGAGTGGCATTGAATTAATTGGATAACGACGAGAGTGAAGGAGTATATATACGGAACGATGTTGCTCGGTGGAACATTGACGAAAGTTTCAAGCTTGGTTTGCGCAAACAAATAGAAAAACCAAGTTTTACAAGTGAACGAGTTGAGGCCATAAACGAAAAGATCGTTATACTACGGAACACAGTCGTACGAAACACAGCACGGCGACAGCATGAAGCGTCAGTTAACCCTCATCGCCGTCCGAGTCGTCTTCTAATTCTTCTCTGTGGTAACATCAAGTCAAGAGCCGTTGCTGATGATGACAGCGAGCAACGACTCGTTTTTTATCTCTCTCTCTCTCTCTCTCTCTCTCTCTCTCTCTCTCTTTCTCTCTCTCTCTCTCTCTCTCTTTCTCTCTCTTTCTCTCTCTTTCTCTTTCTCGCTTGCTCGCGTCACTCGGATCACAGCGAAATCATCCTCCATACGATTGCGGCTACGGCTATCACGTGTCTGCCTCTTCTTCTTCGGCTTCGGAATAATTTTTATAGCTAGCGGCGTTCGCCTTCTCAACGGTCGCACAGTTGTGCGTGCTGCCGGTCATCGACTGTCTATCTCGCGCGTGTCAACTTAAGATTCTTTTTTCTTCACCTCAAATTTATGAGGCGGATTGTTTGAACGGTTTAACGACTATGTGGTTGATCCTTGTTCAACTGATGTATTTTTGCGCGTGTGTGCGTTACGCCTTCATTGCGGAGAATGTGCGCAGCCAAACAGTTTTAATTATTGTACGGAGTTCAGAGATTGCGAAGAAAAAAATTACTCGGGTTATTATCATTGTTAGAAAACGTTCCTGCAAACTGCTTCTGGTTGACCTGATTTGTAAGTTATTACACAGTCATAAAATCATTAATAACCGTTCTTAGGTAGTTTAGATTTGGCCTTGGTCTATTACTTCTCTCTACGTTGGATAGACGCGTGTACGAGATTAGGTTATTGGGTTATTTCTTTTATTTGAACATCATTGAAATTTTTTCATGTTTTGTATACACCTTCTCTTGTAGAAACAATTCTAAACGTTTGTTTTTGACGAATTTGAATTAATTTTAGTTTCGTAATGTTTCATTAATCGAATGATAAATTAATCAAACTTTTTTGTTTCGTTTCGCCAGCAATTTCATCAGTGACAGAAACTCAGTACAATTTTTACGTGAATTTGCTCCACGCTAAAATCTAATGATTTTTTGCAAGTTGTAGTTCATGTTGTCACCTTGCCAATGCTGATTTGAAACAAAATGTGGTATTATCAAATTGATGGTATGAATACACAAGACCGGCAACTTTCGAGCAAATAAAAAGTCGCGGTTATCACAGAACTTCGCTCATTGACGTGGAAACTCGAGAAACGGAAACGTCGAAAGAGGGCCTTGAGAGCAAAACGCGCGCGCGAGATAAGGCGAAAAGAGGAGTTGAGCAGAGAGAAATGAAAAATAATAAAATCAAGCGAAGAAGATGAGACAAGAACGAGAATGAAAAAAAGAAATATGGTCGATCCTGCTGAGTGGGTGATGGTCTAGTGCACTGTTTATCGATCTGTGACTAGATCCACACTCATTAAGTAAGATTGGCAGAAAGCAGCGTGGGAATGACGCGGATGCAGTTGACGGTCAAGAATCTCTGTGTAATACAGAAAAAAGAAAGAAGGTGATACCATAGACGAGTATGAATTTGGTGCACGTAGTTTACGATAGCGTGACTAGATACACACTCGTCTACGGCAACCGATTCTGGAGCTTGTGACATTGAACCAAGGATTTTTCAGTTTTAAGTAAGTTCACTCTTAGCTAAGTTTCGGCTTAAAAATTTATTTTTACTTTATTAACTTAAGACTATTGTCTGGTCTGAAATAATAAGCATTTACCATAATTACTGATATTGAAGTATAAAATGGACAAAAATCAGAGTTCTCAAATCAAAAGTACAACTCCATTTCGCATATTTGTGTAAAGTCGTACATACTATTTGCCGTGAATACAATGCAAAAAACGGAGAAAAGTAAAGATAGAAAGGTTTTGAAAACAATTCACAAAGTTTCCACTGGTTTCCAGCATAGAAAGAGAGCAGCCAGTCCAGATCTAGTAGATAGCAGTAGCAGTGGCGGCGACGGATGCAAAATACAAGCCACAATAGAATGCAGCACGCCGTCGTCCCTCGAACAACCGAGCAGTATCGATACCGACATCGCCGACGCCACGCAGTCACAGCTCAGCTTTAGTCAGTCGTGAGTTGAATAACCAAACAGGCTTCCTTGCATCCTTCTTACTTTACTCTCTTTTCTTACCATTCTTACTTTTGTCCGAGCTTTTTTCCTTCTCTTTCACTTCTCGCTAACATAAAAATCACTTTTCCGATCACGTTTTGCGACTCTGTGCTGTTCACGCACGTGCCGCTGTCGTAACTGACTTCTGAGCATCGGTTAATGTACGCTTTTATAGATTTGTTTGGGATTCAGTATCCAAAGGAATCAAGGAAATGTTAATTTAGAGATAAAAATTAATTTTATTTTCATGAAACATAAACATTTATTTTGTATATTACAGTAACATTACATGTACAAAAGGAGGCATAAAAGTAGTCCTATCCGTTGGTCAAAAAGTCTCAATATGGGCAACCAACAAAAAGTACAAGTGCTCGATCAAGCACGCGGGACCACGTGTACCGGCAAATTCGAGGTACATGTTTGAATTATTGAAGACCGCGTCAGAAGTACGTACTCGAGTATGTCGCATAATTGGGTACAAAATCAACGTCTTTTGGAAAAAGCAAAAGAAGGATGATCTGGTGACCACGTGGAATGTTCGCACAAGAAGTCAGAAGCCATACCGAACTTGGGGACGCGTGTGCTTCGAGTCCGAAACGAAGAAATGGAATGTCGGAGCTACGATACTACTTGAGGGTTGCAGGAAACCACCCAGAACCGATACGGTTGAGGCGAAACTCTGGCCGCAGGTAGACATTCACATGAAGTCACTTGTTTGAACATTTTTTTCAGCATATGTATATGTGTACCACTTTGTAATACAAATAATTTTCAATAGTTACCATATTCTTTCAATTGGGCAATGAATATCATTAATATGCAAACTTCGTGGTGAATTTTTTTACCGTTGAACTTTTATTTTACATTATATAGATATATATTTACATTTATTTTGATTCTTACATTTTGCTACACGGATTAGTTGCTTTTATTTTTTAAGATCGACTTATTAAAAAAAAAAAAAATTAAATACAATACTTTGTTTTTCAATAATATATGCGTTTGGAAAATAAAAAATGTTCAATGTATAAAAAGGAAATCATATTTATTTTACTTGCAGAATTTAAACAGATTAAATCAAAATATGCAAAATGTTGTATAATAGGCAATAACATACTTTTACAATTTAGATAAGTCAAATGTAAACATTTATGATATACATCTCTAAATAATACAGGTGGAGCTTGACGTGAGCGATCTACCAGGATGCAGTATTTTTCCTGGTCAAATCATTGCAGTGGAAGGCACGAATTTGACGGAGAATTTGCTAAAAGTGAAAGATGTTTTTACTGGCAGTTTTATACCCGCAGCTCAACCACCATACTTTACTGATGATTTAAAAGTCATGGTCGCGGCTGGACCTTTCACACAATCGAATGATCTCAACTATCAGCCACTCTATGAATTAATGGCTAGAGTTGCTGAAGATGAGCCGCACGTTTTAATTCTTATTGGGCCTTTCGTTGACTATAATCATCCTCACATTCAAAGTGGTGAAGCAAATTGTTCACATCAAGAGATTTTCAATAAAATTATTCTTAACATAAAGAATAATTTAGTTAGGTATGTTGATTATACTATATATTACAATTAAACGATTGCGCAAAAAATCAGCATGTCTTTGCTTTTGCAGCAAATGTACTCAAGTAGTATTAGTAGCTTCGGGTAGAGATGCTCATCATCATGCAATTTATCCGACGCCAGAATATTTTATACCGAAATCATTGCAAGGGGCCGACATCCACGTACTCCCTGATCCTTGCACTTTAGATATCGATGGTTTGAGACTAGGAATTACGTCAGTTGACGTTTTAATGCATCTTGGACGCGAAGAAGTTACGATGTAAGTTGCTATAAAATGATCTTACTATTTTCTGATGTTTTCATCGTTGCTTATTATTCATCTTGTACCTCATACTTTTCAGAAAATCAATATGCAAAGACAAATTAAGTCGTTTAGGGAACTACATCTTGAATCAAGCTTGCTATTATCCATTGTATCCTTCAGCAAAAGAAATTAACATCGATTGCGAGCTTTGGGAAAAATATGCTTTTCTGAAAGAAAAGCCACATATGTTATTGTTACCATCTGATATGAGATATTTTTGCAAACACGTAAATGAATCCGTGATTCTCAATCCTGAAAGATTGAGCAAACGCGTATTTGCTAGAATTAACTTCAAACCTTCAGTCAGCAGTACGTGGACACCAGACAATATATCGTGTGAAATAATTAAAATGTAGAGACGTAATGCTGTTAAACTTTATTTATTATTATTATTATTATTATAAGTAGCTTGTACGTTCACTATTTTTATTGTCTAGATTTCAATTGTACGAGTTAAGTATAATGGAAAAAGAGTGTTTATTTAAGCTTTGAAATCATAGAAAATTTCGAATTAAATATATATTTTTTTAACATATAATCGTTGTTAAAATTTTTCAATATATCTTCATTTATCGAATAAAATTTCCGAAGTCGGGAATTTGTTAGACATTGATGTAACAATTATTATGTTCATTATTTTATAATTAGATTATTCAAATTTAATAACTAAACATCGTCAATTATTTCAAAAAGTAAACATCTATTATCTATATAGAATAGCTATATGAAATTTAAAACTTAGCACTTCGTATAACTTTAACACGTAGTTTATCATTAAAGAAATCTACTTTATTTGCATGTTCTAAGATGAAATGTATAACCAGTAGGTGCCAGCACTACCTGCTCGGTATTCTCGGATTTCTCGGTATAGCAAAGCTATCGAAAGCTTCGGAAGCACACCACGTAGCTGTGTGATGGCACCAAAGTCGCCATCACCCAAAAACCATTCCCACGCGCGTGTCCCGTGGAAGAGCTCCGCGAACCTGAGTGTATATCTGTCGTTGGCCCTCCGTTCTCTTGCAAAAGAATTTTTTTTTCTCATCGCGGACGTTGTTTGGTAACCGCGTCTACAACACAGTGTTACAAGCAAATCATTTAGAATAAAAGAGGAACCATTAATCGAACGGATGTTGAGGTGAGTAATGCTCGTAAAATATGCATTTAGCCGTCCGCTTGCGTAAAGTGCACCGGGGCAAAGACTCGAAGTATACACGAGAGATGGATTAGCTAGAGTCATGTCATCGCCATCTTTGTTTTAGAGCTATATAACATTTCATAACTACTTTCACGAGATATACATTTTTCAGTCATGATCATCTATCACAAATGGTTCATCACGTAATCATTTTGTGTTTCGCTACTTCATGGTTTGCCGCGTAAATTTCGTAAGCGTCATCGATCGACTGTGTGTCGCGTCTATTATTTTGGAGGTTAAGTGCGCTTCGCTTTACATTTGTTCTTTAGCTGGGATTCGCACTTTGGAGCTGATGCTCATAGCTAAGCTAACTAAATATATAAGTATGTGTGGCTGCATAGACGTAGAAGGGTTTCATAATGACTGCCCTGGCCTTGATATTTTCTCGGTTGGGGCTTTGTTCGTGTTATGAAATGGCACGGGTGAATTGACTATAGATGATTGAGTTTGCAACAGTATGAAAGCATTTTTTGTAGTTTGTGTTTGCTCACTTTTTCGCTGCTTTATGTTATTGTTTTTGTTTTGATTCAATGCTAATCCGTATAATTAGAACATGTAATCTTCCCAAATTTATTTCTCTTGAAATTTTGACAATATTAGTTAAGTTGACAGTCAGATTTTTCTAAGTTATCTTTATTGTAAAACAGTACTAATAAGCTTTAGTGTAACCTTTGTACTTATATATAAAAGTGAACAATTAAACTGAGTTTTAAAACATTTACTATGTAAGGTATTGTTTACGAAAATTTTAACACAGTTGGAAGTTTTATTAAAGTCAAATATTATTTTGAAAGGGGAAAAATTCAACGGTCATATTTTCTTACGATAATTCATAAAGTTTATAGCTTGTCAAAGTTTGATGAATGGTTTAATATATTCATTGCATTTTTTCAGTGTTTACGTACGTAAATACTTCTCATATATACTTTTATATCAAAAAAATATGTATTTACATATAAGTAATTTTCAAAACGATGCCTTGTAGATACTTAAAAACCGCGGGTTTTGCGACTTGATAAACAAAAATAAAAACTTACTACCAATATTAATATTGCTTGTAAAAAATAAATTGGTGCATAAATCTTGCACGTCAATAAATCACTCGTTGTGAACTGTTAAGGACTTGGCACGTTGTAAGGAATCAATAGGTATTTTACTTGAGATTCTGAAAAAACAAGAATTGATTCTGTAATAAATTTGTTTCAAATAAAGCAGTAACATAATCATCTTAATTATTTTCATAGATTTCTTCAAACCTACCATAGTTTGTGAATTACTTTTGATTCATAATGTTTGAAAAATATTTGTTACGAATAACATTTTCAAATAAAACTTGAACTCTTAGCAGATAAAAAGTGAGTAAACATATATAGATATTAACAATCACAAAAAAGTTGAGTAGAAGTTAGCGTAATCTGCGATTTATTGAACTTTCAGTCAGAAAATGAATTGAATTTGAAAAAAATAATATATTACATTTGAATTAAAAGATACATAAAATTGAAAATTGTCACTAGGATTTTCTTTTGATAAGCAGTCATGTGGTTACGGCTATATCAGAAAAAGCTAAAATTTTAGAGCTTGGCAAAGCTCGGAAAAGATTGAAAATAACTGATTAAAAATAAATTTAGATGAAACAACTGCTTTATTTAAAACAAGTTTATTAATACATCAATTTTTTGTATTTTTCAGGATTTGACAAAGGATTTTATGAACCACAGGTGCGTTCTCGTTTGTAAATAATGAGATCAATTTTCATCTTTCGTTAGAGCAAAGTTTTTCAAGTGAAGAAACAATCTAAGGCGAATTGCTAAGTAAGTGTCAATTGAAAATTAGCATACAATATGTTATGAGAAAGTGCGAAATAGTTTGTTATTTAACTTGTGAAGTCCGCAGCAAAGCAGATCGTCGTCGTCCACACAGACGCATTATTATCTTTCGTTCCCGTGCAAGCATCCTGACAAGCAGATATTTAAATGCGATCTAGCTTTAGTGACAACATGGGGCCAACCGTCAAGGATTCTCCTCCAAGTAGCCCTGGCTCGGAAAGTATGAGTAGTGCTACGTCGGGTCGACGGAAAAGACGAACGAACGAGAGCAGCTCGTCGACTTCAACGTCTCAGAGTTTCTCACACTCGACACAGTATACACCAATGGAACCTAAGTACCAACCAAAAGAGGAAAAAGAGTCAAAACTCTTTGACAACGGAGTGAACGCACCTCACATGTTGGGAAATCAATTGAATCCCAATTCGTCAATGGCACAGAAAATGACTGACACACTCAATCAGGAAATGAAGGCACACTCGATTTTTACCGAAGCCGGTAATTCGAGCATGAACAACTTAGTTGGACCACCTCTGCACAGTCGTGTCATCGCCTCAGCCAAAGCAAGTCAGAATGCCACTGTGGCGCAGTTCTCGACGAATTTCTCAGCAAACAATGCCGCTAGTACTTCCACTAACAGTGGAGTATTGGGTAGTGGTACAATCCCACAAACTTTAGATCAATTGCTGGAGAGACAATGGGAGCAAGGCAGTCAGTTTTTGATGGATCAAGCGCAACATTTCGATATTGCATCTCTGCTGTCGTGTCTTCATCAATTGAGAGCTGAGAATTTAAGACTTGAAGAAAATGTAAATAGTTTACTGCAGAGGAGGGATCATTTGCTTGCTGTTAATGCCAGGCTAGCAATACCACTAACCTCGCCATCAAATAACAGTAAGCAAAGCAGCAAATCGCAATAATTTCTATGTAAATTCGCTATTTTCTATAAATGTAACTACGCTATAAATACCAATTACAATGAAATGTCAATGTAAATTAGACTAATTACGGGTTGTGGTAATATAGGTGGCCATGCGAATGTGGTTGAGAACGGAATGCCGCCAAGCTCATCCGCTGAAGTAGCAAATCATCCGCAATTCGCTCATAGGCCGTCATCAGTGAATCCTCCACAGCAAAGTACGACGATTCGGCATGCATCAGGTGCCAGTAATTATCAGAGTCAATCGAGCAATTTGATTGCTCAAAATAATTCAAATAATTCGAACTTGATTAGAAATGCGTCGGTTGACATGATGCGAAATATCCAAAGATAAACGGTTTTTTTCCTTTTCTATTTTAATTTTTATAACTGTAAAAGTAATTTAGATTGTTAATAATGTATTGTAAGGAAACTTTTATTTTAATTAGTAAGTAGGTTCGCGACAACTGCCTTTTTTTATCCTGTCAGTTATTATTTATAGTGTAACATTTTCTATATTGAATTATATAAATTTTTGTGTTTTAGAATTAGATATGATAATTTTTTAAATAATTTACAGAATAAAATTATAAATATGTATAGAAGTCTTATTAAATTATGATATCTTTTCAGCTGCTACTTTGAAACTAAATTTATGAGACTGTAATTTGATGGCTAAGTTGTAAGTTCAAACATTGAAATATTAGGCGATTTCTGATTTTGATACTTAGGTAATTGTATCGATCTGGTGTATGCTCCAGTGTACATTCAGTTTATGCATTACATTGACTTGTAAAGGTAGCAGTAAAAGAGATATTGTCAAACGCAAGGACATACCGTAAGAACCGAACTCTCGACAATTAGCAAATTATACTTGAATTTATATGGAATCTGTATGTAAAAGTATTTTATATGAAGCATTTATTTTTTGATTTTTTTTAGTTCACCGATTGTCATTAAAAAATATAATTTTAATTTTAAGAACATTTACAAAATCTATATTTTAGTTGCACTCTATCAACATACTTGATTTGAAATGCATTTGCAATAGATGTTCCGACATATGGATTACTTATTCGTCGACCTTAATTAAAAAATGAGAGTAAGATTTATTTATTTTGTATTAAATTTTATTAAAATCAAACAATTAATATATATTCTTAACTATACCCATTTTTTTTGTGATTGTTTCTCGTCTGTTTGCAACGAAAGTGAGATATATTTGGAAACATTTATTAGTTCATTTTAAAAATTGATTATTGAACTTTTAAGATTCATTATATGAGTGACACGTAACAATCAAAAATAGTTAAACTATCAGTAAGTCTTACTCATAATAAAAATTATATGAAACATGTACAGCAGAAATAATAATTGGAAAAGTAATTTTTCTATCAGTTTGAAAATTCTTTGAATTATTTAGATAGCAAAAATTAGTAGTACTGCAAAAATAATTGAAAGAGAAATATGTGAATGTAGAATACTTCATGTCATTAATGTTCAAAAGTGTATTTGAGAAAAACCTTTTTTTAGCTGAAAATGAATTAATAAAAAAATTTCTTAGGCCAAAAATGTCTTCTTAATTGACGTTTTATATATTAAACCATTTTAATAATCAATTGATTGATAACTAGTAATCTAAATTTCTTAAAATACGTGTTTTTATTAAATGGACGTCCTCTTATGTAAAGCTCATACGTTTGAAAAAATGACATACTATAAATAGTAAGTAGTTCAGTAAAACTTCAGTAAAACATAAGCGCACCTAAGCCAGGTAATTTTTGGAAATGTTGCAAAATGCAAATTTACCGCAAGGTTTCTGTGTGCTAAGTGTGCTTAGTCGATTCATCAAAACACCTAATCATCATCATTATTCAAACATCGTATCTGCAAGGATAGCATGACTTTACTAATAAATCTTGTTTTATTCGTTGCAATAACTTGGCATAAGCATGGTAACACACGAGAATATACGAGAGAGCTTTTTTCAAAGAATTGATTTGCAATTCTCAGTCGCTAGTCTTGCACTTCCAGCTTTCAAAGAGAATGTAAGCGCGGAATAAAGTACGCGCGATAATTTTGAAATCTATTCTTATTTGTGATTTTTATATGAATTGTTGAGTTGAATATTCGCTTGATAAACGAAACGAAAACTCTTTATCCAATTCAGCTTTTCGATTGAAAAAAAAACCTAACGTGCATGGCACGTTGTAAGTAAAGACGAAGATCTCTGTGAGTTTTGGCTTGAAAAACTGGCAAAAATGGCGAATACTCTGGAACGATTAGCAGAGTGCCGAAAATCGCGAGTAGACGGCGAGAGGTGGGAGTCTACGCCGGTGGGCTGTTTTCGGTGAGCAATGTGTATCCATATGTATGTGCTCGCCCAAAAACGTTGGCACAGTCAAGTTCAAGGCCACTCTATAGCTATATACACTCGTCCCACGCCCCTCTTCGCTCTTTCTCCGCGTGTGTCGAAGTAAGAGCGGCATTATGTGTAGGAGAAACGACGACCGATCGCTATCTCTGACTCGCGCGCAAAACAACAGCCACCCACATGCCGTATACGAAAGAGTATATATACCTGGTGCCGAATATGTCCGCCCCTCAGGACAAATCAGCCGATTGTTTTTCTTTTTCCTTTTTGTTTCGTTCAATATCGACGAGCAATGCATTTGTATTGGCAGGTCATGGTGCTTGTTATGCATGTCCGTTAATTGCATTATGTAGTCGCTCGTTAGTTATGGATTAAATTTCCGATGAGGCGTTTGATCCATCTGTAAGTCTTTGATAGCGAGGAAAACTCCTATACATCGATATTTTTTTCATTTTTTAATTAGCATGTTGCATCATCTATTCATTGCTGTATAAATCGATAGCTATCTATTTCAATGAGGACTTCTATCGATTTATCGATTAATATTCGACAAGTTTTGTCACGTTCGTTCGATTATAAGTATTTTAAAGTCAGGAAAATTACATCAATTTGTTTTAAATGAAATAACATATTTTTGTTACTGGTTATCTTCAAGTACCATTATAACCCCATTTTAACAATTTTTGTTAATTCAATCAGACTTGGAGCTAGGGTTGAACAAAACTGAACGACCAAATAAAAAATAAAAATTTTTTTTAGAACGTAAAACAGCGTTTACTTCAGCCGCTAAAATTTGCAACTGAAAACACTCAATTGAATATCACAATGAAGTCAACATTCATTAATAAATGCTGGTTTCAGCCCCATGTTTTTAATGGTAAACTCTTCCAGATGAGATTTTCAATTAATGTCAAATCATGTTGCTTGTTGGTGATCGATTTGGCTCAAATGTCTCCTCAAAAAAATGTTCTGAATATCATTGGCAATATCCTCTAGCCTATTTGCTTTATATTTATTATCCCGAATAATTTTATGAAAACTAAGGTATTGATCAATCTCGTTACACTTAATCGGAAAATATTTTATTTGAAAAACTGATTCCATTTGTAATTTTCTCGTTTTTCATAAATGTTCATTTTCGAATTATACTTACAATATGCCTCACATATTTTATGACGCTCAATACACATTAATTGAGGCAATGGTGCAGATAGGTATTTTCTTTTCCTATCAGTCAACGAGTGCGTTGCACACACAAATTTTGCAGCAGGAAAGTGCACGAATCTTAAGATAAATTTTGTAAAATTTGTCAAGGCACGTGCGGAAAATCTTCGAAACGACAGGAGACGGTCTGATAATGTGTCATTGCTTCAAGGTAAATTGAAGAAATGTTAATGACCGATATTTGAAGCGGAGTAAACGTCACCCGCTTGCCGAAGTAACCAATGTAATTGGATGCGAGCTGCGCAACAAAAGATAGCGAATTATACCACATTGCGATTGTGCGCTGATACTGTCACAGATGTTTGTTAGCAAACAAACTCGCATTATCTGTATTGTAATTACTTGATTATATTATATATTAATAAATTAAAGAATAAAAATAATCGATCTTAAAATAATCATACGTAATATAAATTTTGGATTTGAATTTAATGAGATGATTTTTGAGTTTGATCGACAAAGGCAGCTTATCAAAGAACTTTATATAACTACAAAATATTTAGCGTGTGTAATGGAATATTACTTAAAAATGTACGTACATTCTTCTACTGTTTTGACAGATAGTTTTTCGATTTATATTATACTGAGTGTATACAAGTGCCCTTACATATATAATTCCAAAAATTGATTCTACTTGTAATTTTTTCGTTTTTCATCAACGTTTATTTTTGAATAATGCTCTAAGATATGCTTGAAATATTTTTCGCATGTGAAAATATGCTTGATATATATAAACTTCTGCCAACAATACTTTGATAAAGACTTTGAATTACGCATTGAATGGAGTTCTCAAAATTTCTATTATTACAAATTTTATGAAATGTCTTCTCATTTCTGTATTTATATTAAACTTTGTGACGATTTTTTTTAATTAATAAGATAAAATTAAAAGTTTCTAAGTGAAAAAAGTAATTATTTGATAATTAGGAGAAATTATAAATATTTATAAAAATATTTTTAACGATTTTGAAATATTGATAAATAATTGATTGTAATGTTTATAATTTTTTTATTAGAAATTCTAATGAAAAATAAATATTCTTTATTTTTTTTATTCATATAAAATATCTTAGTCATCATTTATTAAAAATGTACTGTAGTTTGTAAAACTTTATAAGTAGTTGGCTATTTGATTAATTTCGTTTATTCGGTAAATAACACGAGTGTACATATATCTATATACATTTAGAACTATTAATAAGCGATACATGGTAGTTAGACGATAATAGGTTCACGCATAAGGAGTCGGTAAGTCAATTTCAAATTAAAATCAAAGCTTGCTTGTCTTATACCAATTAGCCACGAATAAAGATTTTCTACACTTCCTCCGCGCATACAAAAGGCTTCTTCGAAATTCCCATGCTTTTATTTGATAAGTAGGCGCCGCGCGTGTACAATAATAAACCGATCAGAATAAATTAAAAATTTACTTTGTTCTCCATGGGTTATTTACATAAAAATATATTGTAGTACGATCTCTCATGCCTTGGCTTTGATATTAGTTCGACGTTACTTTCATGAAAAATTATTCGCATTTTGAAAGGAGGAAATGTCTTCATCAGGAATAAAGAACATGCAGGACTAGATGGGCAATTAATGTATATTAGCTACAAGAATCAGAACAAAAGTCTCGACAAAAGTCTTATCGGTTGCATTTATCACGAATATTCTTTTTTGTATCTGCTGTGGCGGTTTGTTTTTTAATTATTTTTCGCGCGCCAAGCAACACTCGGCGCTGAACGCTGTTGTTTTCCAAGTTACATCTTCAATATTTTTCAAATCACAAATAGTTTATCCGTCGTTATTGTTTCATCTAAAATAGTTGCACTCGTATTACATATATCGTATGGTATATGGTTGTCGATATGCAATACTGCGTGTGTGTATTTTTCAAACGCTCTCAAGAACTTTTGATCTTATCAGAAAACTGATTAATCTGTGACTTTTCCGAGTTTTCCTCATGTGAAGCTGGGGGATAAATACGTGTCTAGAGTGAACGGCGCACGACACAAACATGTAACTGACAGTGAGATATACATAATACAAGCATCGAGTTACAAAACTCGGGCCGCCGCGGTATCGTCGAGCCGGCTCCTATCTCTGATTTCGCACGCGCCGTAATGTGCGCCGCACGAGTGTTTTCGAAATTATATGCACTAAAAAAATCTGTCGCGCGAATTAGACGACTGCTTCATATAGGCCGCTCTCTCAATTTTCATTTGTCGCTTTTTTGCTACGAACTTTTACGTTGTTCCCAGCACTCACAGCCATGATCGGTTATTTAATTGTTCGCGTTGCTTCATACGGTATGATTATGGTCTGCCGTTCGATCACGTGACCACGCGTTTCGCACATCATACATCTCTGATCCTCTCCGCTTGCGCTGAAAAGCACACGGAAAAGCACTGGTAATGATTGTCGCGTTTGTACGCGAGCGCGCACACGACCACCGATCGCAACAAAACTTTGGCGTGAGAAAAAGTCGCGAAGGTGCAATATTTATTAGGCAAAACTTGAACGAGATTACGCTATAGGGTGCCCTGTCAACTCTGATTGCATAAGCGTCGCAAGCTGTTACAAACTCCGTTACAAGATTATCCCGCGCGTAGCACGAGAGGAATCCCTACATGCCCCGTCTGCAAGTACAGTTCATCAAGATACAGTTCCGCCGAAAGAAAGCAACGACGACAAGCAAAAAGGCAAACCCATACGCTTACGCATATATAAATATACACATGTGCGTGCCTTGCAGACGAGACATCCTACCCTGCGATCTATATTATAGGAGTATCGTACGGCAGCGTCTACAGGCCGCGAGAGTGTGCGTTCGTTCCCTCCCTCTGCCTGGCGGCGGCGCTTCGGGCTTCGGCTTCGATGCGGCGCGGCGAGTCGAGACAAGAGCACGCTGACGTTACGACACGGATACAGTCGCGCTCGGGCCGCGGTGCCGTCGACATCGTTTGACGCGCGGTTCCTTCGTCGATTCTCTGCTCGTGTTGGGTTTCCCATGGGACTTGCTGCAGCCGCCGTGCTGCCGCCGCTAGATGCGTGTGTCATGCACGTGCGCGAGTGAGCGGTCTTCGCCGAACCCGGTCACTTTTGGAGGAGGATTTTTTCGCTGCTGTGATGTACGACACGACCATGGACGCGTGGATGTATGACGTGGTATGTGTCTGTGTGTTCTATGTGTGTATGCATATACGTATATTCTGTGCGCATCTGTCTCTTTCACTGTGTGGCTGGCCATTTGCGAACATGTATCGTTCGCGCGCGGGCAAGGTCGCCTTCCTTGCTCGACCGAATTCCTCGCACTTTTATTATTTTCTCCTTTTATCGTGTCTCCTATGCGATGCGATTGCCAGTTTTTCTTATTTACTTTTGCTCATTACCGGCTTTGTTATCGTATGGCGGGGGTGGTTCATAATATGGCAATATCATGGGCATGACAAAGGGAATCCGTTCCTGTTGCGGTGCGGCGTTTTCATCTCGAGCACACGGATTCCGCATTCGAGATAAATGGGGGTTAACTAAGTGATTATATTGTTAGAGTTTACTGTGCCTGAATATTATTTCTTTTTGTTATACCTACTATCGTAAACAACTAGTTTCTCAAAATACTCATTACAAAAACAAATTACACAATATACACAATATATTTTGTATTTACATTAATTTTTGTCGATACAATGTTGAATGTATATCAAGATTATTTTCCTCGAGTACTCTCATTTGAACATTTTCAACGTTTCAAGCGTTTACTGTAACAATAAGCGATACATATTTTTATGTTATTTATGCCGTAATTTTGATAATTAAATACAATGCCTATTTTACTCCAACATCTAATCGGTATTATATAATCCATATCACTAAGTGACTTCTTTCGAAAGAAAATATACGTTTGAAAATATTAGGAGAGTTTTGTAAGTGATGAATAAACATAGATGTGTTGGTGATGCCAAAAATAATGTACTTTTCATTTCAAAAGCCGACTTTATTCGTTGAGATATTGTTTCTCTTTACTAAATAGTTTCATGCATATATAACTCTCGAGAAAATTACATTAGTCTATGAAATTTATATTGCCTTTTAATATTAATAAATTAACAAAGATTCAATTTTTATTCGATTTTATTAAAAATTTTATTTATATTTTAAATTTTTATTTGCACATGGACTTCAGTCGTTCGTCAAACTCGTGATTTTTTAATTTGATATACACTTAAAAAATAATTTTTTGTACTGCTAGGTTAGTGTATGATATAATATTAATACGATTCATAGGTGTGTAGTGGATTTTAAATAGTTTTACTCGTGAGTTTTATGTTCGCTGTACGCTTGAGATTATTATGAAAGAATTAAAAATAGGAATGACATTTTAAAGGTATTGTATATTGTCCCAGATTTTCAAAGTTTATAAAGTTAATATTTTTCATAAGATATTTAGACGCTTAATCTACGAAAATAACAGCGATAACTCTGGTTAATACAACTGATAATTTTTTTTTTTCAATTTCGCTCTTATCGATCGGTCCAATCGTTTTACATAATTTCTTACTTGCATAAGTGAGCTCTGAATAATTAGTTTTTTTTTTCTCATAGAATATAATCAATATGAAAAATCGAAAAATTATAGCGAACGTATAAATAAAATTTATCGAAACATTGACACAGCGTAATAAGCAATAAAATCGACGGAAAACTTCATGGGTTGACATAACTGACCCTAAATGAGAAACTTATCTTTTATGTATATATTAACTTCTCGCACAAATTTTACCATGATCATTTTCATAAATTTTGGTTTCGTATTTTTAATGCGTGCATCAATAAGAATAATATGGCTGTTCTTTTAGTCATTGTATTCGCTATGCACATTAAAAATAGTTCATCGCATTCCACATAGATACAAATTTTATTGTTTTATATATGTATGCATTCGAAGAGTATTGAGTGTTCTAGCAGGGTACTGATTGCCATACGACCGAGAAAAAATTGTTTGTTTTGATGAGCATAAGCGCAACTCGTGTGTGGATGTATGAGTTTTATTTATCCCAAGAGACAACGTCCTGCGAGTTTCTTGCCCAGTACCCCCTCATTTTTCGTAAAATTTGTATACACATTGCACCAAGCTTTGTTAACTATTTCTCGGAAGAATTTCAAAATAATGCGCGGTTTCTAACAAATAAAAACTGAGGCAATACATATTTTTTCTGTAATCTCGAAATTCTTACCTACATTTTTCTTATTTTATACTTATTTACATTGAGACTTCTGACATCAGAGTCTGTAGGCATTTTAGACAATAACGGTGTTACATCCTCATAATTTGACCTTATTGTATAAACAACTAAGAACGTATTTCACGTAAAAAATGGAAACGAAAAAAGTGTCTTACCAATCGTTACACAATCGATGCATGTTTATATAATCGTGCTGAAAAATTAACGACATATTTATGCAGCGTGGTATTAAAAAGAAATTATAAAATTAAAAAATCATCATTAGTATGGCGAAATAGAGCGTGAATTTGGCGCATAGCTTTCATTTGCCTTAGTCTGCACATATATGTTTTCGAGGCGTGGTGCGCTGCATGCGTTTCGTCTCTCTCTCCTCTCTCTCTATCTCTCTCGTTTTTTCGCGAGTGCAGGCGCGCTCTTCCGCCGAACCATAACCGATCCCATTTTAAAAATAGGCCCCGTGTCGCAGCTTTCTTGCTCCTTCGTGAACATGCGTGTGCGTGTGATGGGTATACGCGTTCAAACCCGTAGAGACCTTGAAATGTGTACACATGCAAGTGCTGTTCTCTCTACATAATGCTGTTTCTATTGGAAGCCAAGAAGGTTTCATATAAGCGCATGCGAGAGATTGCATCCGTAGATGTATTTTCTTTTGTGACTTGTTCAAGTGCTCGAATCGATGCAGTTTCTATACTTTTCCTCGTTGTTGTTGCACTTTTTCAAAAATTATTATGAAACAATTAAACTGAAATCAGATAAGGAGGAACTCGACGGTCTGCAAATAGCCTTCATTCGTTGACATAAAAAGAAAGCTTTCGCGAGCACGCTGCACGCGTGTACTTTTAGGCTAACGTTTGCTCGCTGCATATATTTGTTTCGCGCGCTCTGCGTTTTCGTGACTTGCTCAGACGCGTGCAACATTTGGCGCGAGCGGCGTGGTGTTCTTGAACTCTGTTGACTGCTTCCTGGCCGGCACGCAGGCGTCATCGCTGATAAGGCGGATTCAAGGCCAAAAGCGCGCAAGCGAACAAGACGATTTTTGCAATCGCACGAGAGATGCGTACACGCGAAGAATATTAATCACGCGAGAAAACGATGCTTTTGTTGTGCATTCTCTTGGTATTTTGTAAACAGAATGGTGTTATGCATGCGGTATTAATTTGATTAAAATGGACCCGACAAAATTATATCTTTTGATCAAGGAAATACAAAAAATAAAAAAAAATTATATATAAATGACGATAAGTGTTAATTATAATGTACAGAATCATTGGTGCGGATTTCTCATGTTAATAATACAAGTATCAGTTTTTGTGTCTAAAAATACAGCTTTCTGCCGTTTAAATAAATGAACACTTTTCAATCTTGTAAATTTTATCTTTCTAATACATGACAGAAATAGAATAATTCTAGGATTTTAAATATTTTATAACGATTAATATTTATATTTAATATTCAATATTCATTTGGTATCCACTAGCTAAAACAATCAAGTGTCGATCAATGATTTTGCAAAAATATGCAAATTAAAAAAAATATAATTTATTAGAATTAGTATAAGGAATATTATTTTCGATAATATTTAAACACCATGAAACTTACGTTTTTAAACATAATTTCATGTTTTTTGAAACTATTTACTCTTTACGTGAACTTTCAAGTATCAACTTCAGAGTCTACACATTTTTACATACTATTTTTCCTCTAATTCGTTTTGGAAATGCATTGATATATATTAATTATTAATGTTTGAAAATAATTGATATTATTAAAAAAAATGCATCTTCTATATGCAACTAAGTGTTTCAAAACATTGAAATTCAAATTTTTGCGCCTTTTCATGCGTGAACCAATCTCAATGTGTATTGTTGGCGGCTCATTATTTTTTTACAATAGATAGAAAAAAATGATAGGCGGATAGGATTGATAAAATAATTACGTATAATCAATTTTCACGTATACAGGTACACAAAATACTTGTGCAATGTTTTTTTCTAAAAGAAATATCTGGCGAATGTTTGATTTTTATTTTTCAGAGGAAATTTACTTTGAAAGTATATAAGAGGCCTTTGTACGTGCGTACACGTCAGCTATACATCTGTATAATGCTTTCGGTTCAGTGCATAATGCATGCACAAATGCGAACGTCAATTAATTTCATATTCATGTGATATTTAAGGTAATTCACTTTTACACTTTCGAAAAACAAAATGTCAAAATTTTCCCACTACTATCTGGAGAATTTAAATATCAAATCATCTTATTAATTCACTTATAAGACGTGTTTGCAATATATTCCCCAGCGCTTTAACGATGAGGTGTGAAAAGCATAATGCCTTCCTCAATTTATCGCACCGCGCTCCTCAAATTTTACAAACAATGTAATTGGCACTTGCATTCATTTGTATATATAATTGCGGCATTTCATTGTCACAATGATTCTTGTTTACAAAAAATTTTCCGTATACTACCTGATTTTTTTCAGTGGGTAGTATTGTTAGCATTGATTGCTGTTTATAACGTATGAGCAGTTTCTAAATTTACTTATATAGGTCGTTTAAATCGTATAAAATGCATTCAGGATGGGTTGAAAGTTACGTTTATTTTATACGTTACAAAATTGGTAAAGTTTGTTTTACCGATCAATGTGCAAAGGTGCACGAGCTTTTATTTTATCTAGCGTTGAAATTTATTGTCTGCCTTTTGAGCCTACGAAATACAGGTTTCGCAGAGTCAAGCAAAGCTGTGCAATATATTTTTAACTATTCTTATATACTCAAACAGTTATGAAATATCTTTGGTTTTTATACCTTTAAACAAACTCCTTATTTGATTCACACGAGTCACAATATTCATTAAAAATAAAGTGTAATAAATTTCCTATATATCAAAAAAAAAAGGTTAATGAAAAATTGCTGAACCCTCAATATTCTAATACGCTTTCTTTCTTAATAATCTGGTCAGCATGCCCTTTATCGATAAGTATATAAAGATAGATGAACGTAGACCGCATAAAGTAGCCCGATGCATAAGATCGACCGTAAAGTTAAAGCCTTCAATTTTCATTAGCTTCCACATGGACATTTCTCTTTCAATAGAATTTTTTTGTAATTGTGACAACTGCGATTGTAGACTTTGCGATCATCAACTTTTCACACTCAATTTTTGTATTTTTTGTATAATGTTGTTGTCGAACGTCAATCAGTGATTCTTCCAACAATACTTTCGACAAAACTGTGGTGTTTTCAAAGAAAGTATATTGATATTCCGTAAGCAAAACGTATGTAATACATGTGACGGTACGCCATTTAGTGAGTGACAAAAACAACAAAAATATCGCGAAAGAAGTGTGCAGGTATACATGAGCGTATCATTATTAGGAGGTAAATTAGGAGGCCCGTCCCATTTCTACACAGTCAGTCGGGATGACGTCAGACGCGCCGAGAGGCAGCACGACCTTAAACTTGACTGAGTTCGCGATTGCGCTCACTCTCCCACTATCTTCATTTTGTGCGTGTATATTATTCGTTCATTCACTTGGATTTTAACAAACGCAACAACGTACCGGCAAATAAAGTATAATGAAGGCCCATATCTTTCTTCGCTCTCTCCTCCGTCTCTGCGGCTTCACCTTCACCTTCGCCTTGGATTTTTTCGCGCTTCTTATTCTGCACTTGAGCGCGACAATTGACAGATAAGAGAAATGCGATGACACGCGCAAATAGAAAGCCGCATGAGCGTTTTATTGTCCGAATTACATTTTCCAAGTTCCAAACCTTATATTCAATTTTCCCGTAACAGTCACTTTCAGAGAGACGTTTCCGAGGCAATATCTTTAGCATTGCACGCGACAATTTCATTTCACGTGGATAAAAGTTGTTACATTTATGCATGGGGTCGCTTTAAATATTTACGCTAAATTCATTGCATTTCCTTCGATGCTATACACGCGCGTGTACACGTAACTGTGGCCATGAAAATGTTGCACACAAAAACAATATCGAATCAATTACTTTGATGTTTATCAGTGCATGCTGATTAATTGATTAGTTTAATCTCTTGCCTACGAGTCTAGAGTTTGCAAAAGAGCAGAAGAGTAAGTCATATTTTTGGGAACGATATCGCAAATCGGTTGTTGACATAATGCCGCGCTATAAAAGCTCCAAATATAATTCAATGCAATTTCGTTTCGATAAAAATCACGCCAGGCAATTTAGATCCAATCTGTTGTATGTTTAAACGATTGCATACCCACAGTCGTGAATATTTGTTAATCCAAAAAAGTTTTATTTGAATTCTTTAATGATACGGATATTTCGTGCAATTTTGATTTATAATTATTGCGATAGTGGCAGATACGAATACGTTGATAAACGAGCAATTAGAAACGAAAGTGTTACCGAATGTGCAAATGAGTTTACGAACTAAAATCAAATGTCCATTTATCTTGATGCGTTTATTGCATAATTTTGTGTTAAAGGAAACTCGTATAATCGACTTTAAACCTCTGAAAGCTGCTAGATAGACAGCTGATAGATAGCTTCTCTTAATTTTAGTTCTCACCGCATGCTAGAAACAGGAGAGAAAATGCCAGAAGCTCGCGACTGTCGCTTTCCGTCTGACCGATGCTCGACTATGCAAAAGTAAGATTGAGCTTTCGTGCGATGTAAATGTACTTGTCCGTTTAACTTCGTTGTACGCATGCGATTGTAATTTCAATAGCTATGAAATTAACAGAGTTTTAACCGCTGTCGTGACAAAGGACCGCACTGCATATATAATTTTCCAAGTGAGCCGCCGACAGTCGAGCGACTATCTGGATTCGGCGTGTTTTTAACGATTTCTTTCGGTCGTTCACGAGGATAAAAGCTTGCCTGCACCGCGACCGAGTTCTCTTGCAATGCAGCAAATGTGTTTTTGATGCGCCGTATCGTCATATATTTTTCTCTTATCACGAGTTTGTGCTTATTGCATGAGTCTGCCAAGGCGAAGATTGGGCGGCGGTTTTTGGCCGCTTATCGTTCATTCGCTTTCATCCGCCAAATGTCACTCCCCGAATGAGCGTTCGATGCGCAATTAGACGCATACTTTGTTATTTATTATTTTAGCCGGTATGTAAATGCTGATAAAATGCATTTCTACCTTTGCATAACGGAGAAAAGTCAAGTGGCAACCTACCGTGGATTTGCATTTGCGCGGTTGATTAATCCGGAGGACGATGTCGTTAACGCGTAAACTGACGAAAAAATTGGTGGCTGTAGGAAATTCTGCTAACAACAGATTTCCAACAGATTGTAAGAGTCCCGCTGCCGAAAATTAATACTTCGAACGGTGCGTTATTGCAGATTTGTTATCTCACCCGTGCGATGACGTTACGTGCATGTACGTATGTGTCGCGAACTGTATATAGCGCGATCAGATAACGAAAAGTCAGAAGCCGAAAATATTTTCTCTATCCCTGTGCGCGAAGGAAGATTCCGTTGTGTTTTCCAAGCGAGGCACAAGAAAAGCCGTTGACCTTGACCGTGATTCAAACGCCGGGGCTATCGATTCTTTTTCGTCTTTCCCTTCCCTTTCGTTCGCTTATGTCGTGCGCGTTCCACTAGGCGGCTCGCAAAATGTGACCTCGACAACGACGCCTCGGTTTCCCGCTCTAGACTTCTACTCTGTTTTTTTCCTCTCTCACAATTTCATGGAGGTTTCTTTTTGCCAGTGACCTTGATTTTTTTAGTAGATTTTTTCACGGGGTGCTTGAGTTTACGGCGATGCAGTTGGGGTTTTCTGAACTCTTGGTCACAGTTTCGGTTATGCGGATTTCTGTCTATTTTAAGGTACAATGTTTTTTGACAGTGTGCCAAGTAGATCCGAACGTACATTCTAAACATTGTTTGTTAGCTTCGTGCGCGCGAGTGGATCCTATCAATTTGTATTCTGCTTGATATTTTTAGATAAAATCGCTTCAATTTTTGATTTGTGCAAGAAAAAAGAAAATACATCGCATTAGAAAGCTTTGCGAGGTTTCATTTTTATAGCTACTGCAGTTTTGAGCACCGTCACGAAATTGATAACTCATGAATAATCGGTTCACGATAAAGCATCAAGCACAGTTTTCGTGTCGTCAACAGCACTCAATCATTATACGAAGTGTGATCGTGCAGGTCGATACAGCATACGTCGCGGGACAAACGAGAGCTCGAGCTTGCACACGCTGCAAGCTGAGAGCTCGCGCGGCGGCGCCAATCACAAATCGAAACGTGGCCGAGACCTTGCATCGCTCGTGCGGCAGCGGCCGCGTGCGTCGTTCGTAACCCTGACCCTGCTGCTGCTGTTGCTGTCGCTACCGCCGCTGCTTGCTGCTGCTGCTGTTGCTGCTGCTGCCGCTGCTGTGCTTGCTGCTGCTGCTGCTGCTGCTGCTGCTGCTGCTCTGTGTGTGATTTGCTTCGCGCGTCGACTTATATACTTGGCATATCGATTTCATTCGTACGCGTGCATAATGCTATCGCTTCTTTTTTCCTCGCATTGTCGCGTAATCGTTCTCCACGTCTTTCACTCGCGGAACTCGCGTCTACCGTTGCGAGCGATGTAATTCAGATATCCTCGGATCCAACCAGAAAAAAAAGCTTCTTTTTCTACGGACCTGCAAGTCGATTCTTGTTATTTGTTATTGTTATACCTTGGTGCAATAGAGCTTTGATCCGCTTAAGAAGAAACTGACCTGGAATCTGAATTTCACTTCGCGGAGGTTGAAATCGTACGCACTCGGGTTAGGTAGTCAACCCACAGAGACGAACTCGGTATGTGCAACAAAAGGCTAGACGGATCGATGTTGGCGGATTCGGGTAGCAGGGATATAGGGCTGGTCAGGGTCATGCCGACGGGCAAGAAGCAAACAAAAAATATATCGAGCCTCGTGAAAATTCCCTCTCTCGGATCAACCTAATATAACGCGAGCCAGATTGAATTATTCATGTTCCACTCGCTGCCTCGTGAAAAACGACTCGCCGAATACAAATCCAACGAGCCTGCTTCTTCTTTTTAGCTTAGTTTTCGCGTTCTTCTCATTGTTAGCTACTTTGCTTTGCTTTTTTCTTCTGAATGGCGAATGCGCTTGATAAATGAAGCGATGGAATTGCTGATGTGCACTTGTACCAACCACGAGAGATAGTCATCATTTATATTTTTCCTTCATTCCCCTCGTACGATTTCATGCTCTTTTTGTGACAAATTGATAAATTTTAACAAGTTTATTTATAGAGCAGTGCCCGACAAACTCCATATATCGAACTTTTTGTTTTAGAAAAGACACGTAGTCGGCTCGCGCACAGTTTAATCGTTAAAATCTTGCCTGGTCGAGGCTGCTTTCGTTCGTCACGCAAGCAGCGCCTAATGTGCCATCAGTAAAATTATTGCTGTATTATTTATCGGTACCTTGAACTTCCATGCTTGTGTTCGCGAAATAAGCCGACAGCGATCGATGTGTTCGCTTATTAAAAGCCTCACGCACGTATATCAAACATATTTCTTATCTCTTATCGAGAAAAGCTTCGTACGCGAATCAGTTACTTTAATCAAAAAACGATAGGAATAAATAATGCGCTTGCATTGATTACACTTGCATTCTTCGTATCGCAGGAAAAAATCCAATAAACGTTATTGGGTTATCCTCTTTGTATTAAAAAAATAAAAATTTAAAAATGAAAAACAACGAAAAAATAACACGAGAGATAAGCATCGAGATGATGGGTCAAGATTTTTTGGAGTCTCATACACGTCAACTGGTTTAATGTCGTGTCCCCGCATAAGAGCCGTTGGAGCTGCACTCTGTGGCTTTTTCATGCTTACGTAATCGACCTGTTTGAAAACGAGCACTGCTGCACAACTGCGCTCGCTTTCGCGCGCCACACCGCCACGGCCTTGAAACGTTTGATACCGCACAAGCGGGGCGCCTTCGCCAAATTATATCCTTGCGATTGTTTATAAGCCGCGAGCTGCATTCTCTTTTTCTTGTTCTGCGGGATATTTCCTCGTAACATTGTGCGTCGATACGTCATCGCGCACCATGTTTTCGTCGTTCCCGATGGTTATTTTTCGCCGCGGCGTCGGCGACTCGACTAAGTAGCGCGTGTGCATAATCTGGAGAGTAAACCTCATTCCGAAATGATGACACCAAACGAGTTTTTGATTGATATTGTCCGCGTTCTATGTGCTACGATTTCTTTAATGGATTGTTATTCGTGGAGCTTGTTTTAATGACACTATATTTCAAGTATCTAATACACTTTGACGAGAATTTACAGCTGCTCGGTAATGAGGTGATTTAAATAATGCATAAATCCATCTTTCTTTTTTTGTTCCATTCGAAATTTCATATCCCATTGTACATCTCGGTACATGGATTATCCTTGTTTCCAATTGCATTGCACAAGGAGTGTTTTAATAATATCCAATGTCCCAATATCTCAAGCTCTATTTTCTATTCGTAGAACAATTTCAGAAGAGCTACATTTGCGAGTATGTGGCAATAACAAGTGCAATGTATCAAGTTTGAAAGCTTGCGAAGGAAAAAAAATATCGAAGGTTGCCAAAGCTAAAGAATGCTGCTCTCCCTCTTGCTGTTTCCGGCTCTTATCGACAAAATCAAAAAAGTAAAACGTCCGCATTCGAATTTAACTGCCCCGGGGAGAGCGAGATACAAAATTTCGAACGCGATATTCAAAGTGAAGCCGTTGCAGCAGCGGCAGCAGAGGCGAACAGGACTCCCAATTATCGCGTGTTTAAATTAGAAGCTCGTGCACGAGTGGGGCCTGTGTGTGTAGTGTGTGTAGCTGGCTCAGCCTGACAGGTTGACGGGCGGATATTTCTGTTAAGGTTTCGCGTAGGGTTCGCAACGTTCGTAAGTAAAAAAAAAAGTTTTCGCCCGAGACGTTATACGTATATATTCGTATATCGTTTGGAGGGATCGTTGTTGCGGTTTGTTTTGCCAAAGAGCAGCAGGCAGCTCTTTATGTGTCTGATCTTACATAGCATGCTCGGATTGCAGCAAAAGTCGGCTAGACTTTTCTAAATAAAGTCACGCAAATCGATTGCGCTTTTAATTGCAGTTTTCAACAATGGAGCTTGGTAGAATGTAGTTGGCCGTGTGCAGTGTTTTGTCCTCCCCCCTAGCAGCTTATAAGTTCGTAATAACTTAGTAATTAGTACGCTCTCTCGTGAGTGTGCGCCCGATAATTCGCGTAATGGGCAATCAGGCGACTCTACATGCCTCGTTCATATATAACGAAGACGAGCTACGCAAATAATTACTACACAAAAAGACATATGATCGATATGTAACGATCGTATTTTCTATAAAAAAAAACCACATCAACGATCAGCTGAGCGATCATCGTAATTATTGTTACATCAGCAGGATACATCATAATATTGTGTACTCAGCTGACGGAAAGAAAAAAGCTCATTTGGCAAAACCAGTACATTACATAATCGCGATCTGCGTTGTGCGACCCATAGTGTCGTCGCTCGTATTGTTCTGTGTGTGCGTGCGCGTGTGTGTATGTGATTTTTTTCGTCATTGTTCTTCTGTCGAGGCGTTGTTAATCATCTGTTCGCGAGGAAAATCGATGCCCAACAGCAGCGTCGACAGTGGCAATATAGTGAGAAGAGTAGCCGCACGCGCGCACTGCCGCCGCCGCCGCCGCCGCCGCCGCCGCCGCCGCCGTCGATTATACTCGAGGAATTGCCGGGATGAGAGAGATGATTATTACGGTAACAGCTTGTCGTCGCCGCGCGTGTGCGCGCGTGGACTACTCTGACGTACGTGTGTGTGTATGTCGCGCGATCATGATTTTATACTTGCTGCTAGCATAAAGCATTGGCATCGTTTGTAGCTTTTGCAAGTTGTACAACGATGATGATGACGATGGGAAAAAATAACGATTGCCATTTTAGCTGTAAGAATTAATATTTCACTCGAAGTATAAAGTTCGTTTAAATAATTTATTGTTTGTGCGCGTAGATTATAGCTCGACCTTATTGATTAAAAAACTGTTTAAAATACCTGTCCTAACATTTTCTAAGATTGTTGCAAATTCATTGGCTTCTCTCATTTCGAGAAAGTGTTTTATTTTCAATTAAGTTACCTTGCACAAGGTAAAGCAATTATGTACCGTACAAAGTAAAATTTACAAATTAGTAGTTCGAAACTTGTACTTCAAGGGCTAACCTCGAAGTTAGAAAGTTTTCGAGATAATCGTGAAAAATTGCTTATCATTAAAGTTTGCAGAAGCAAGTGTCGAGCGATCTAACTCGCGAAACAATGTGTCCATCGCTTTTTAACATTGGAACTAAGAACGTTTCAGAAAATGCGCAATCGAACGTTTCAGAAAATGCGCAAAGGATTAAAGGAGAAAAGGCAAAGCCGCGAAAATTCATAATTTGATCCCCACACGGGCGCGTGCGAATTTTGCTGGCACATCGAGCGAAAGTGAACGTGGAAAGACAGCACGCACGCATTCTCCAGCGATCGTCGTCGTTGTCGTCGTTGTCGTCGTTGTCGTCGTTGTCGTCGTTGTCGTCGTTGTCGTCGTTGTCGTCGTTGTTGTCGTTGTTGTCGTTATCGTCGTTGTCGTCGTTGTCGTCGTTGTCGTCGTTGTCGTCGTTGTCGTCGTCGTTGCCGTCGTTGCCGTCGTTGCCGTCGTTGCCGTCGTTGCCGTCGTTGCCGTCGTTGCCGTCGTTGCCGTCGTTGCCGTCGTTGCCGTCGTTGCTGTCGTTGCTGTCGTTGCTGTCGTTGCCGTCGTTGCCGTCGTTGCCGTCGTTGTCGTCGTTGTCGTCGTTGTCGTCGTTGTCGTCGTTGTCGTCGTTGTCGTCGTTGTCGTCGTTGTCGTCGTTGTCGTCGTTGTCGTCGTTGTCGTCGTTGTCGTCGTTGTCGTCGTTGTCGTCGTTGTCGTCGTTGTCGTCGTTGTCGTCGTTGTCGTCGTTGTCGTCGTCGTCGTCATGACGCGTCTCAAGGCCACGGCGCGTCTTTCGTCATCGGCCGTTTCCGCCGCTACTCGGGCGTCGTCTAAATTTGCGCGCGCGCTCAACTCGCTGCCGCGGCCTTCGCGCACGCACACGAACGCGGCTAGAAGTAAAGCTCTCTCTCTCTTTCTCTCTCTCTCTCTCTCTCTCTCTCTCTCTCTCTCTCTCGCGGGAAAGTCAAGTTCAAGGCCAATCGTGCCAGATAGAGAGGGGTTCCCTCTACTCGCGCGCGCAAGCGTATCAACGGGCCATACTACCCAGACTTCATATACACAGATACACATACGTGCGTCCACCCAGTAGATAAGGAGTGAGAGAGAGAGAGAGAGAGAGAGACAAGGACGTTGCTGGGCACTTACGCAATCCTTTTTACAGAATATATACCGTTACATTACATCGTCTTCTTGACTGTCCTAAGTGGCGTATTTGAACTTTTCATGCTATAACCGGTGTGTACTATTTTCTGATTATCGCGCGATTGTTATTTTTTTGACGTGATATTTTCGATTGTCTTGTTCGTTATTATTATTATTATTATCATCATTATTATCATTATTAATTAAAGCTTTTTTCTGAGAGTTTCTATAAATTGCTCATAAACTCGTAACGATTGAAAGCCAGTCAGTCGTGTATAATCACAAAAAAGCGACAATTTTTATGCTTTATCACATTGACAACCTTCACCCTCGCTATAAAAAATCTTGTCATTTATAGTCTATTAAGAAAAGCACAATTGCTTTCTTCTGATTTTTCTATGTAGCAAACTGCGAAATAGTTATAATTACTTCCATCTCCTGTGTTCCACTCTCTTCGTCGATGAGAAAAGCAACCACGCGCATCTCTCCCACTCTGATTTTCATCACGGGATATACATGTTATTCGACTTTATTATACACAGTATAAAAACATGATTTTATCGTTTTATTTAATATTTTTTTAGCGAACAGATCGGCATCGCTTTGCGTTGGCGCGAAGCTATTATCCTACGTACGTCTTCGGTTATCTGCTTTTAAAAGGATTTTTTTCTCTGAGAGCGAAAAGAATCTTGAATTGTGTTTAAAAAAAAAAAGAACGTAAAATAAGTCAAGTCCTTTGACACTCCCTCTTTTTTTTCGCACCAAGAGAGAGGGTTACTGTTCAGTCATAGAATTTTAAATTAGAAACTTAGGTAGGTTGCTCGTGTATTTTCTGCGAACCGTTTGAACATCGATGAAATCTTTCATTAATAAACATTGTTTATGTAAAGCTTGCTGACGTCGTCGTGGATGCAGAATATTACGAGAATGAAGCTTTTACATATCGCTACTGTCCAATACACATGTATTAAGTCTGTAATTGTTCTAGATAACTACTGCGATTGTATCAATGCTTTTTTCAACGCAACGTTGAAGTAATTGACGAGAGCACCACTAACAACAGTTGAACTTTGGAGTATTGATTAGAAAGTTGATCGAGATTTTCTCCTCAGCATGAAATTAGCATAATCGATTGCCGTGGTGTCCGAGGTGCGCACGATGTCGTAATAGTTGGACGTTTGCAAGTTGCGCGACGAGAGAGCTTGCGAGCAGCAGCACACAAAGTACTTTAAGCGAAAAGTCAAAGATAAAACAGATTCGAGACTAAGGCGACCTCGATTGCAAGCGCGTATAGCGACTTTAACAGGCCGCACTGTTAAGTTTACCAATTACTTTACCGTAATTCAAATTGCCCTCTGAACCAAATAGCAGCGTTCCACTCTAATATTATTGCAATTGATGTAATCGGGCCAAGCGCTACTCTTTGCTTGCTGCACTCGCTCCGCGTGTGTACGCGCGTCAAAGCGAGCTTTTCTTTCTTATCAGATTGATGCTTTGCTTTTGAGGGAGAAGAATTATTTTTGCGGCGCCAGCAAGAGCTTTGCGATCGATTTACAAAGTAGTATTTAATAAGTGAAATCGAACATAGTTCCAAACACTCGGAGCAATTCGAGTGTCTCGTACTGAAATAATTGCACGGTGATTCATGCTCTATGTGCTTGTAATTCTTTAGTGCCAATCAACTGCTCTCGGCGCACGAACACAAAAGTAAAACAACAGGGAAAGAGAGCGCTGGAAAAAGTACAGCCTGTCGCGCGAATTCCATTGAGAAAGCTGTAGACTTTGTCTTACGACAGCAAAAAGAGCGAAGATAAAAGCTGCAAATAAGGTGTGTTCGCGAGTCTGAAAGTAATTCAAGGCTGTCGCTGAGGAAATGTGTGTGTGGTGTCGAGAGGGAAAAGAAAATAAAGAAACGCATCGCTCGTCGCTTCTATTCTGGAACAGCAGCGCGCATCTCGCGCCATACCGCGCGAATTTACGCGGATTCCTGGAGCGAAGCTGTCTAAAAATGTTTTCGCATCGGTCGGGCTTAAAAATAGTGGTTGCGAGCGCGCCAAGCAGAAAAAAGTGCAATCTACGAGTCGCGAGAGCAGTGCGCGTATTCAGTAACTTCAAAAGCCCCGGAAAAAAATTCGCACCCCATCCTCCGACCGTCTGTTTACTCTTTGTCGCTCGTGCTAATTCAAACGGATAGTTCTTTTCAATCTCGTTGTCACGTCTGACGCATTTTTCAGGGAGGGGGCGCTACTTGCTGAAAATAGTTCGAGGCATTATAACAGCGCTAATCGGAACAATGAATCTTTGCCTGCAGGTCTGTATGATGTCTGGTAACGCCTCTGAAAGTATGATTGGAAACAGCAGGAGCGTTCCTAACATCAAGCAGGAGATCGAGAATCCGACGACTCCAAATCAGAATTATCAAGTCTGTTCGCCGACCACCACATTGCAGCAGCAAGAGGTACATGCGCTTCAATTATTCGTCATTCTCCTCTACACGCAGACCACATCAGATTATCAGCAATCCATCTCGCGTTGTAGCTAGCTTTTATTGACATTATCGGGGAAAGGCGATACATCGATTTTTCTGACGTTATTCGCTAAAAAAATTACGATCTCGGTGTTCTCAAGTATTTCATCGATGGCATTCCGTTGCATAATTTAGCATTGAATAACTGATAAAATCGATAAACGTTATACATGCACGTACGCACGCACGTATGCACACACCACACACACATACACACCAATATAGGTATACGTGAAGCTTGCGCTAATGTACCGCGCCATATGATCCATAATCTCCATTTTTTTCTTGTGCCTTATACACTTCATATAATTTATAATAATTGATGGAGGTAGATCGGTACTAGAGTTGAATATTGAAATATCGTAGGAGATAATTGAAAATATCCAATTGAAGCTTCTGATCTGAACTTTGCAGTCGCTGTGCACCAAGATGGATATGCCGGATTACGGAGGTAGCGGAGGTAGTCCTGGCAGTCCGGAGATGCATCATTGTTCCTCGACGACACAGCCACTCGGCACCCCAGAGGTATAATACTCGCAACTTAACTTTGTGCGTGTGTACCTGTATGCGTCTCTGCAATTGTCACGTATCTTTACTTATATGTGCCCCGCACTGCACCGAACAATACGCGTTTTCGACTAATTATTCAGTGAGTTTGTCTAAGGGCTTCATTAACTCAGTTCATAGCTGTAGGCATACGGAGTTCCTAAAAAAATTCATGCGTGTGCAGTAGACTTTGACGAGTGGTCGCAAAAATTACGTTCTATGTTGGTCATTTGTGACTCATCTTCGCGAACCTTTTAACATTTTATCGGGATCCATTGTTATTTGAGATGGCAAACGATAGAAATTAAAACGCAGCGATGCGGATATTTTTTTCATTTCATTTACTTTTTATGCAAATGCAACAATTGAAGGCAGCACAATACTTACAGGACGGTGTCAAAGAGGAGGACATGATGCCTAGGAGGCTATGTCTTGTTTGCGGAGACGTTGCCAGTGGATTTCACTATGGTGTTGCTTCTTGCGAGGCTTGCAAAGCTTTTTTCAAAAGAACGATACAAGGTAAGAATGGCATAGTCTCCTTGAGAATCGCATTTTATGTCAAACAACTCAGCGCCGCTCCTCCAGATAGCACTGAACAAATTTGCCTATCTTGTATGAATTATCGACCAATATGATGGTAAATAACATAATTGAAAATCTGTCGATGCGTAAAACATAATCAAATTTTCCGTTATCATTTGCAGAAGTTTAGTGTTTGTCGGTGTATTTGTCGTATACGTAACTGGAATAACTATCGATGCATCAGAAGATTATCAGTAAATAAACGTAAACAATTTATATATACTTATGAATACATATGCACATATATAGCACTCTATATTTTGATTGCCATGATGATCAAACGGCTCTCGCGACTATATGCGTGAATGAAATCTAACAACAGCGTGTTTCAATGTTGATAACCAAGAGAGACAGGCAAATCATGTGTTTATGTGCTTGTCAGTCCTATCTGGCGAAGAACTTCGAATATAATGGTAAAGTAGCCAGTAACTTCACAGGCAACATCGAATACACCTGCCCGGCGAACGGTGAATGCGAGATCAACAAACGTCGTAGAAAGGCCTGCCAGGCTTGCAGGTTTCAAAAGTGCCTCAGGCAGGGTATGCTCAAGGAAGGTGTGCGGTTGGACCGTGTCAGAGGTGGTAGGCAAAAGTATCGAAGGAGTACCGATCCCTACGTCACGGGAAAAAACATTACGCTTGAAGGTAAAGTACATTTTCTTACTTGTGGCAACTTCTTTTTGGTTTTGAGTTTATTCAATTGCCAGTTCTGGCAATAAGATTTTCAGTATTTTATTACCTGAGCTTTTGTGATCAATCAAATCTGATTTATTTCCCCGAAACAACGTGTTTCTTATTCGTAGTTGTATTTTAATAAAAAGTAATTATTGATAGAAATAATTTCCACGTTTCCTATATTAATAAAATGCTATATTTATTGTCATTCTTGCTTACCGCTTGATTTTTGCTTTGCTTAATGAATGGCATTTGATAAATTATTGTCGGTTTTGTCGCGATTCATATGCTTCAATGCTTATTTGTATACCATATACGAAAGACGAAACTTAAATGCACGTATTTAAAAAAATATTAATCTGCCAACTGCGTGATTAACACATTCTTTGTTTTAATGTTTCATAGCTAATGTAGGGTCAGCAGGCTATTTGGATACAATCAGTAAGTGAGCTTATGTTCAATCATATCATTATTAACTCCATATATAAATAATGCTTCTTCGCTTTATTTAAATGAATATTATTTTCATTGATGCTAGTTGACGATAAATATTATGCGTTTTCATTACTTATTCAGTTCTATAAATACGCAAAATTACTGAGTTCCTAAAAATAGCTTTTTAAGAGTCATACATTAGACCACATTTTTATCGCTAACGTGATCGTCTCAGCAGATGTCATATAATGCGTAAAATAATATAAATACGATCGAACCAATGGAATTTCGTTTCACCTATAGCTTTGTGAGGCATGAATTTCGATGCATGCCTTCTTGGAGAATCGTATGCATTGATTGTATATTAATTATACTTAATTGTATTTTTAGATAATAAAATGGTAGAGGCACTAGTAGCTTGCGAACCCGACATGCTGCAGGTGTCCAACTTGTCGCATACTTTGGATACTGATCAGCGAGTCCTTGGCCAGCTGTCGGATCTTTACGATCGCGAACTCGTCGGAATTATAGGTAATTATCCTTTTTTCGGTTTTGGGAGACGCTAAAACTTCGTAAGATACTTCGTTTTATTTTTTGTTTGAAATTTCAAACAATTTCATTGCCTTTCGTCTTTTTTAACGAGGCACTTAAAATATTACGCTGTATAGGTAGAAAGCAATGCTTATGCGAGTGATCTACTGTTTTTTAATTGAGTACTTACAAAGCAGTACTTATGTTTAATAGCATATTTTATAATGTACTTTTGTTTGTTCCAAAGGTTGGGCAAAACAGATTCCAGGATTCAGTAGTTTGCCACTCAATGACCAAATGCGTCTCCTACAAAGCACGTGGGCTGAAATTTTGACTTTCGGTCTTGTCTGGAGAAGTATACCAAATTGCGGAAAGCTCAGGTTCGCACAGGATTTTGTGCTTGATGAAAGACTTGCGCGAGAGTGCCATTGCTTGGAACTGTACACACATGTGAGTGAAATATCTTTTCGTAATTAATTGTAATAATCTTACTTATTTCCAGACGTTTTTTTGTTATGAGGTATACAATTTATCTGATTTTCTTTGAAAATTTTTGAAAATGTTATTTCAAGTAGTAATGATATTTCAAAACTTATATGCATAATTCGTCGTTTTTAATGAGCGTTGACATTCAAACAAGTCAGATAAATATAGTACTACTAAACAGTATTAAAATATTTTTTTCAAAAATGAAATCGTGACTAACGATTGTTCACAGTGCATGCAGATCGTCGATAGACTGCAGCGATTAAGTCTGGCCCGTGAAGAATTTTACATGCTGAAGGCCCTCATTCTGAGCAACAGCGACGCAAAATTAGACGAGCCGCAAGCATTGCAACGTTTTCGCGACAGCATTCTTAGTTCACTCTCGGATTGCGTGAATGCAGTGCGTCCAGGTCAAACGTTGCGCACTACCCAAAACATGTTCCTAATGTTGCCGAGCCTCCGCCAGGCGGATGGCATTGTTCGCAAGTTCTGGTCCAGCGTTTATCGCACCGGTAAGGTGCCTATGAACAAGCTCTTCGTCGAAATGCTTGAAGCAGCAAGCTACCGATGAGCAGCTCACCTAATGCCTTGTTAAACCCATGTATAGTTGAAAACGCACGAGAGCGATTTTCTTTCTTTCTTTCAAGATTCAAGGTACGAGATGTTTAAAGTTCGTGCGCGTATATCTTTTGTTAGATCGAACAAAATTTTTCGTTTTATTCTCTCTCTCTCTCTCTCTCTCTCTCTCTCTCTCTCTCTTCTCTCTCTCTCTCTCATCTCTCTCTCTCTCTCTCTGTCATCTCTCTCTCATCTCTCTCTTTTTTGTTTGGATTAACAGTGTTTAAAAAAGATATCGTACTGAAAATGAGTGTGTGACATGGCGTTATGTAGTGCACATAAAGTGAGAGCTTGACCAGTATGATAGTTAAAATGAACTTGAGTGAGATATAAAACAAAGACGATATTGATAATATTGCTAGCAAGCCAGGTTTTGATGAATATTAAAAATTTTAAGGGTTAATACAATTTATGCTTTGGGTAAGAGACAAGTGAATGATATTTATAATATTCATCAATGTCCATATATCAGTCCAGATCTAGTGCAATTATGTTGTATAGAGCAGGAAGCAAAACCAATAACTGAATATGTTTCCTTTTATTTTTTCACCGTTACCCGTACATCGTACCAATAGAACCAAGCGTCCGTTATTCGTGCGTGCCACAATAAATAAATATAGGAAGACAAATTCATTCAGGAACTTTAAAATAAATAAAATACTTACATTATACCGAGATATAATGTGCAGTTTCACGGTGTCAGCGCTCTTATTGAGCGTCTACCATACAATATGACAAATATTAGCTTAGGCACTCTAACCATGTGAGTTTGTGTAATGAATATCTGAATTATAAGATCGGTCTCAAATATTCATTTTTAATTTATTGCATAATATTCTTAGTTAAAAATGAGTACGTAATACGGAAACAAAAAGTGTCGTTGAAACTTGTATATAAACGTTGTTTCAAAATTTTATACTTATAAATAGCGTGACTCATAACAACTAAAATTTCAATCTGTTTTCTATTTAATAGAATATTATACTTTTTGATTTTACAAAAATCATGTGCAAGTGTTTGGGACCATCTTTCAACTCAAAAGCAAATGTTTTATTTTCTTTTATCTATTAATATTAACAAATATTTTATTAATTATTTTTTTAATGCTAAAATTTTTCGCTCAAGTCAACGATAGCGATAAACACTTATATCGATCATAGTGCTTTATTGAATCCTACGTAATGGAACCGAACCAGATCTATCAATGCTTCGTATTGTGAGTTGATAGCAATATGCGCCTTGTATAAAGATAGTCATGTAACAGTGTTTGTAAGAGATTTGTGATATTAAAAATAAAAGTGTTAGTTAGTTGAACAGTTTATAGGTAGATATTCATAATTAAAATCATATGAAACTTAAAAAGTTTACAGTCATTAAAGTAACGGAAGTACATTATATGCAATACGTTTTTCATTACAAATAGCCTCTACCTTCAATCATTATTATTTGTTCATTGTGAATGAAATTCCACTCTTATTGGTAATTCATAATTAGCATTAAAAAATATTTGATTTTCTTTTTTCTTTAATTATCAATTTTATTCGATCTTCTAAATAAAAGAGTGATGTAACAAAATACAGAGTGCCTAAGCATAACTTAAAAAATACTAAAAAATAGTTTGTTAATTAACATAACCAGAACCAAATTAAAAAATGCGCAAGTGTGCTAGTTTGTAAAAGACTACAAAACAGATTCTTATACTCGATGTAATCATGTTGACGTGTTTTCGAAGTCAAAATTGTATTTTTTTTAATTTAAAAATAACCGTTTTATAATTGCGTGTTTGATAATGGGCATTCAAAGTCACCACTATCAAACACACGAATTTTGTTTTACTTAAAAATTTATATTCAAAAGAAACTAATTTTAACAGTCAAAAATGTTCTTTTATTTTTATCATAGTTTGTTTTGCGGAATTCATGAACAGTAAAAGAAACTGTAAAGCTTATGATGTAAATATACATCTTAACCAATTAACTTTTGATGATTATTAATGTAAGATGTTTGAATCAAGTGAAATGGCTGTATAGTCACGGCGAATATCTATGCGTATTCATCCTACGTTATTTTGAATGAAGTTTTATATTCAATTTCTTCGGTTTACGGCGTGTTTACGTTAACAGTAGATATTTTTAAGTAAATATTTTTCTCGCTTTAACTCTTATATAGGATGATTGATATTGTCTTTTATAGTACACAGCTTGCTAAAATAAAGTCAAGCTGCAAAAGAACTTTAATAAATCGTGGGTAGGATCACAAAAAAATAAATTTAGTTACAGTCTAACAGAATAAACGCATTTTTGTTATAATTTTTTCATGAAATTTCGTAGGAATTAATCAAATTACTATTACATTTGCTAAATGTTTGAGTAAAATGATGATTAGGTCTTCATGATAATTACGTTTTTTCTTTGTACATTAGCTATTATACTTCCTTTTTTGGAAGCTACTAAAGAGCTTCTCTATTGAACTGTGATATATACGTTACGTAAAAAATGTACACAGCGCAATTCTACTTGTTACGACAGAATAATAATAGCGACACATTTTACAGGATTCTTCTATAATTAGCTTCTCATGTAATATCAGTGTCAAACGCACGGTCGAACGAATTTTTATTTAAAGCTAAATCAAAAATTACGAAAAAAAGGTTTCAGTATTTTTTATTTTTCACAAGAGTTTGAAGCTGTCAATCATCTTAAACCGACCACTTTAATTAATTATGAATGTGCCATCCGTCTATTAAGTAAAATATTATGCAAACATTTTTTAGTTCTTAAGATTGTAATGTGATAATTATTTATCGATACTTTTACTAGAAAAGTTCAATACAGCTTCGAATATTACAAAATTATATTTTTTATTTAGACGATTTCCTTTTCATTGATTCAAATGATATTGATGCACAGAATTATAAAATAAAATTTCAGTACTGTATTATAAAGAAAATTATGGCATGAAGCACAAAAAATACTAATGTAAAAAATATAAATAAATACCTCGGACTATTTTTCAATGGTCGAAAGATTAAAATAATGTTTACCTATTTCTCAAGTCTTTTAATATCTGTGGATAAATAATATTAGTCGTCTTTTTATAGTAGCAATTGAAAAGATATACCAAAAAATTATTTTATTTGCAAATAAACCTTTGGTGAATTTTATATTTTTATTGTTTAAGAATTTAAATTATTTGGTTGTAATTATTGCGAGTATTTTATAAAAAAAATATTTGTTAAAGCTCTGTAATTAAAAAAACTTCACATAATTAAGTAGATAATCATTATAACAACACAAGCTTGAATAATTATCATTTATGCGTTGACAAGTAGTATAATATGAGATAGATTTCATTTATTCTTAAACTATTGCCATTTAGTTACTCTTACGTTCTGTTTTCCTAACTATTTAAAAAAAAGAGCACAGATTCGCCGTGGCATTAGATTTTTTAGTCTGAGAATTGGATACAAAAGTAACTTTGAAATGCGATTAAATAATATTGCAAAAATATATAAATTATAATTATGTATTAAAGCATAAATTCGAATAATGTTTATAAGATTATAGACGTAAAATAGGTGTATATTAAGATTAAGAGAGCTTTACTACGGAGTTATGGTTATTACTTATTGAGTGTGCGAATTTCCGGATATTTGATTGATTATGATTTAAAAACTGTTTGTCAACATATGAATGTCCGTTCAAAATACAATAACGGATTCTGTTTAAATAAAATGATAAAGCAGGAATTAAAAAATTAATATACACTTACTGCTTACATATATTAATCTTATTAATTCCCATAATTTGACTTGCTATTTAAAGTTATTTAAATGTATTTATCAATGATTTCTAATTGTATTGAATAACCATGTAATTAGACAGATGAAACATTTTTTTCAATCTGTACTGCGGTCTTTACAAGTCATGTTAAATCAACTGAATATGCAAACTGTTGAAAATTTCAATGAAATTTAAATTTATCAATATAATTAACAAAATCTGTGGGAAACGTTCTTGTTAACAGATTATCATGCAAAATTTTTATTTAATTTTATATTAATGCATATGACTATCTTTTCGGGAACATTTCCAAAACTTCAGTGCAATTCTGTTTTGTGTTTGTAAATACCCTAATTCAAATGTATATACAAACAGTATGGAAATAATGCATCAGATTTCTTCTTTGGAATCTCGTTTATTTTGCATCAAATATGTACAGTAGGCTCCAGTTTTGAGATTTTAAAATCGTAAGTGGGTCGGTGTTTACATTGCGGGGGTTAGCGTATTTTTTGTATAAAAAAAGATTGATTTTTTTTTACTTTTGAACAGTTGTCGTAGAAAAAATTCGACTTTATTACTAATAATATTGTTCAAAATGAAGATTTCTGATATTTTTATAGTTTCAAAACGTTATTTATGTAAAAAATGAATGCGATACCCGCTGATGTAAACGAATGCCAAAGGATTAGGCAATGATTTCCTCATGGAACTATAAATATGTATGTAGTTACTTTGTAATTATAATCTATCAATTTTATATATAATTTTGATATAAATATAAAAAAGTTAAATAACTGTATGTATAAAATGTAAACATATACAGAATATGTATACAACCACACACACACCGCGCGCGCAATATGATATATAAGAAAGTCAAAAAATTTAGTTGTACGTCATAACAAGCGAAACATCACTACTATTGTGTAAATTAATTAAGCTTGCGCACCTAAAAAAAGATTTCTTACACGCGCGATTATATTTATCTGAATGGATGGTTGTCACAGATAAAGAATATTGTATTTATGAGGCAGCACTATTTGCGGAACTATACCAATAAACAGAATTTGATGGAATAAATACTGTTCGTTAAAGTTTAATCTACATCCTGATATTCTCTTTAAAACTTATTCGTAATACATATAATTTGTTTTCACAGGATTCGAGAAAATCGCGCGATATTAGTATAGCCCAAAAATAATGTATGAATCGAATGCAGCTAAGTACAGAGACAGAACTGCTTGCTCAAAATAGTTTCTATGCCAATAAACGTCTGCATTCAATTAAGCTTTATGTACAAAGTAATTAACGACATTGTTTGGGATTACTTGGCATTTCAATGCAAATCTATGCGCTAAGAGCTTATTGAGTTTAGTAGCGGTAACTCGCGTGTGCTGTTACTTTCCTCATCATACGTGTTTTGCGTCGTCATGACAACATCGTAGCGTTGATAATCGATGATGCTATTGCGCTGCTACTACTCTGTGTGAAAGAGCTAAGTAGTGCGTAAGTAATGTCGGCATTGTTCGTTAACGAATATCGTACTACGCTCTCATTGCGCATTATCCCCGATGGATCGCTTCTGCAACAGCTTCGGCAGACTGGACGACCTCCATTTAGCAAGGCCAATATGTTATTTACATTTCGCAGCATGATGATGGTGCGTTTTGACTTTTTTATATGTATGTACACTCATTTTAGGACTGCACTGCACGCTACACTTATTCATTATTTGAACGGGTTTCAAGCTCTCCTGCATATTGACCCGTACAGTTTGCCGGATATATGCATACACATTAAATTTTAACTTTGTGCACTCTGCGCAAAATCATTTAACTTGATGACTGCGTTTTCGAGGATGGCACTTTAATACGTTAGTAACTTGTTTTGCAAAGGTATTTGATCATCAAGTGTATTTACGGATCGAATGGTCTTTCGAAAAGCTCGCAAGTACGATCGGAATCGTCGGTGTTACTCATCACTTCCAACATTTTTTTTGTGCTTTTTTTTGGCAAGTTTTGAAAGTCTGCCAAATTTTTAGGCTAAAAAAGAAAACGAATGTCACAGTCGTCGACGAAATTTCACCACTCATTGCACGTCGCCGAGCGCGCGCACGCACGCGTGTGTATGCGCGTGTATGCGCGTGAATGCGTGTGTATGCGTGTGTATGCGTATGCGGCTCGGACATTTTTCATACAAAAGCAGCACTTGTACACACATTCCTCAGGCAACGATAGTCGGCCAATTTTTATGTACGTGACACCGTGACATCCGAGCCGCATCACGACTCTGCGGTTTTTTTACCAACACACACTCGCACGCCAGCACCAACTCATTCACACGGACGCATATCGAAAAAAAATCTTCATCCGGTTGCGTGTGCATGCACGAGCTTGCAAAAAAGAACTGATTCGTCAATTTGCGAATAGTTTATTCTGTCGAACTTTTCGCCTCTCTCTCTCTCTCTCGCTCTCTCTCGCTCTCTCTCGCTCTCTCTCGCTCTCTCTCGCTCTCTCTCGCTCTCTCTCTCTCTCGCTCTCTCTCGCTCTCTCTCGCTCTCTCTCTCTCTCTCTCTCTCTCTCTCTCTCTCTCCTCTCTCTCTCTCTCTCCTCTCTCTCTCTCTCTCTCTCTCTCTCTCTCTCTCTCTCTCTCTCTCTCCTCTCTCTCTCTCTCTCTCTCTCTTTCTCAAAATTTTCATTAATTTGTGTTTTTTCAAAATAACCTTATTCTGCATTTTTTTAGGATTAATTAGTGGCTCTTTACGTCAGCGACAATGCATGAATTAAGACCAATGTCTTAATTAGAGACGAGAAACTCGATGGCATCGGGGAAAAAATGGAAATTATGTTTTACGTTAGTATACTCAATTCTGATGCATTGATTTATATGAATAAAATTCAAGAAATTATATCGAATAGACATTTCTCGAGAATAATGTATAAGCTAACATTGCTTTTAAATGAGTGGCCTGTTGCATGTTTTTATTCTACTAAATTTATTGGTAACTTTGATTTTATCGTTCAATTTATTTGTTTTTTGATTATTCAACAATGTTATTCATCTTCTGTATTTAAACATTTTGAAAAGCAATCGAATTTAATTGAATTATTTACAGCAAGAAAATGTTATGAATCATTTGACGGTAGTACACGATAACACGTTTATAACACGTGTCAGCATAAAAGTTGCCTCCAACAGTGAGAGTGATCAAGTCATAACAGCCATCGACGTAATTTGCTGATAGAAGCTCCAAAAGTAGTAAAGGTCAAAACATATTTTAGGGCAGGTACAACCTTTATACGAATCGTGCTCGATCAGCATATACAACAACGCTCGAAAGGGCAATGAGCAAAACGATCTTGAAAATATTGAATAACTCATAAAATCCTGCGGAGAAGCTTGCGCGAGGAGGACCAATTTTTTCGCTTTCATACGACTTACAGCTCGACAGAAAAAAAAATCCGTCGGGTGCACGTATGTAGGCATATAGGTGTATGTGAATCGGCACGTGAGCTGGAGGTGGGCAATGCCATCAGGCGCGTGTCACGCCTTCAAGTGTCGAAATTCACTTCACATAGGTGAATCGGACGGGGAAGATTTTGCAAACGACGCGCGCTATCAGACACCCACACACGTATGAGGCGGTCGAAACCTGCTGCAGTTTACCGACGTACAGAATCTAATCTTCCGTCAACGGCGTCAGTCATGTCGCGCATCTCAGTACCTGTCCTTACGTCGTTGCTGCTGCTGCTGGTGTTGCCTCGAAATTCTGCAGGTAAGGCTCTCAATATTTGTATCTAGATGTATAGGCAGTGCGACGTTTACTTTATTTAATCATTATTTTTCCGAAGTTTACTTTACGAACTACGGAGTGACGCGCTTTTCGCTCTTTTAGTAGACTTCAACTTGAACTTAATTGAATTTCGATGAAACACTTCATTCAGTTATCCCAACTCAAACGAAAATTTTGTTGAGCAGATCGAGAGTAATAGTATTTTCTGAAAACCCCTGGCAAGCTCTTACTCAGTTCCATTTGAAACGTTTGATTAAATTTTTGTTCGATTTAAAATCGTTCTCTTTGAATCTAGTAACCCAAGATTTCATAGACTTCAAAGAAAATTTATCCGATGTAAAATTAGTGAATCCAACTCGACTAAAGAAAAAAGTTCTGTACCAAATGATCCGCAAAAAATACTAATTAATTTATTCGGTATATTATATTACTCAACCTTTATTATAAAGAAAACAGTAACTGAATTCCCAAGTAGCATAGAGAAGGAGCAATTACAAAGGAGTAAAAATCAAAAAAATCGATTGGTTTTTCAATAGCGACGATAAAAAAACAGCAGCTAAAAAAGCTGCAAGAGTCTGGACGAGGTGCTGCTTGAAAAGTACGTGACCGAGCAGGAACGGTCCTCAAGCGACAACGACGTGAACGAGAATGCATCAGCGACGCCTCTGCCCTCCGCCTCCTCGACTGACTCCAACTGGCTTGGTTTGTACTTACTACTTGAGGATCGTGTTGAACAATTGTGTAACAGCAAGCTTTACATACTTTTGAATGAACGATACTCGGAACAGAATCGGTAAGAATAGATAAGATTGTAATAAATTGGATTTTATTATTAAATACAGTGAGCCGATTTGGACTCAGTCCCGTTTCTACCTGTCAATAAATTTGCCTATTTTTACTGTATGATTGATGTGCTCAACAGCTTTTTTATACACGTGGATTATAAAATTACTTTCTTCGTAGATGTTCTTTTTGTCATTTAAATTATTTTTTATTTAGCATTGTAACTGTGCTATAGAATAATTCTTATTAATAATGATAACACAATTAGGAAAAATACTATTATTTACAAGATTCATAATTAACGTTGAAACTCGACTATTTTAATTTCCTTCAGTAACAGTGGCGGTCAAACATCTTTTTTATACAATAACCATTTGATTGAAACAATTTATCGGTTTACGAAATCTACTGAAAAAATCAAGCTTTCATCCTCCTGGTTTACTTTAGTATTAGAACTGAGCGAACTTTTCACAGAAAAATCATTTCATATTCTACGTTTCCCATATTAAATTCATACTGAATGAAAATTCTTCATAAAAGCCCTTTTTTTTTTAGAAAAGGTCGGGGGCAGGATAGCAAAAAGCCCGCCAGGGAGGCTCGAATTCCCTCGATGCCCGCATTGCCGCCGCCGTCTTTTCAAGGAGTTCCAGCCTCACTCTCTTGGAGCTTCTTTTATCCTAGACTTCTTTTTCACTCTTCTTTTTTTCTCTTCGATGAAAAATCTTTTCTATCAAGTATTTTCATTTGACGCTGTTTCGACTAAACAAAAGAAAAACAATAATTAGTTATTTCATCGAATCGTCAAAAAAAAATCAGGTTATCTTCAAATGTAACAATGATTTCGCTGATGGTTTTCCTGATGAAAAAAAAATAAAAAAACGATTATTTACGTTGGAAAAGTTCAACTGGAATGTTTGCGCAAAGTGTAAGCAAACAGGCTTGACGTCGCATAGAAAAGAGATGTCGACAAAGTAGCTTTTTCACGACAGGTCATATATCATTCATAAATTTCGCAGAAGTAGATTTCATCGATCAGCCGGTCACATAATTTCTTGACGTTCAAATATTTGCCTTCTTTCCAACGTCTGCGCCTCCTCCTTTTCCATGACTACATGCCGCTAAAATAAGCTGAGCACGCATAGCAGTAGTAAAATTCAGCAAGTGCCTCAACTGCGCGAGCTATTTACAATGACGAATCGTGCTCTCGCAAATATTTCCCTAATGCACTTGAAAAATACGTTGCTACTTTTCCGCTCTCTTAGCTTCTTGAAAGATTCATGTATGTATCGACGTATAAACGCGCAATTCAGAATGATTGCGTAGGAAATGAGGGGAGCTAGAATCGGAAAAGCGGTGGCTATATGAAAAGTCGACGGCAGCAGCGCGCCTCAGGAGATGACAGCGTAGCGAAAGAGAGAGACGTTTCTTTAATGATTCAGCAGCTGATTCATCAAAGAGACGAGAGAGAACTTCCATCCTCTCTCACCCCGACGTCGTCGACGAGTAGATGACTCGAGCCTCTTTGCTGCTTCTAGTCCTCTTCGTCGTATGTGCGTAGCTCTCTTGATTTTCTCAACTCTCTCTCTCTCTCTCTCCCTCTCTCATTCTGTCTTGGGCCTCCCTTTCTGCTTTCGCTTCTTTGTTACAACCATGTACCTTTACGCGCCGACGCGACTGCAATTACTGTGTAATGTCGCAAAATTGGGAAAACTTTGCTGGCAGCGAGACAGCTCGGTACCTCACTCGACAAAAGTTGCGGGATATAATCTCGAAAGTATAATTGATCGAGACGATTTTGTACTTCGTACTTATCAACCTCGTTATAACCTTACATAACGTCACAAAACTTGCTTCACTTATACTTGCAAATATTACCAACTTTTACTTGTGTGAATGATTTTTTTAGCTTTCGTTATTAGTTTCAAAATTTAACTGCCACGAGAAATAATTGAAAACCGACCTTTTAAGACGTTGTTAGTAATATCATGTGTTTCAAAATTGTGATAATGAATCAATACACAATACAATCAAACGGATCGATGAAAGGAAAGAGAAAAAAAACTCGCGAACAATAAAATCAGCGCAAAAACCCTAACTGATGAATTTTCGAAGCATATAGAGTATATATTGCCAGGAAATCCGATAAACAAAAAGAGAGAGAGTGAGAGAAAGACAAAGAGTTTGCCTACTGGGAACTTATTTTCATACTCTCTATCCGGTAGTCTATCTTGTTTTCATAATTTCCTTTTCTCTGCTCGTATATTGTTCGTATTGCTTCCAAGGGAGATGTTATACACGTATATATAGCCGTAGTCATTGTTGCCGTCGTATGCCACCTCTCTAGTTAAATCCCATCTCCTCTGTCATTCTCTTTTATATCGAAGACCTATGAAATTTTCATCATTCTTGTAGAACAACTACTAAACAATGCAGCAGCTAGCTCTCTTTCGGCTCTTCATTATATCGTACTCTTCGATATCATCAATCGCTCGCTCGACAAGTCGAGAGAGAGAGAGAGAGACTCGTCTTGCTCGCCTGCGCGAATTCCATTCTACTGGCTCGTTCGGTACGCGAGAAAAAGAGGGGGTTCCTCGTCTTCGTCATTTTTTCTTTGGGAATGAAGGGGGCCGTTTATTGCTCCAACTAAATTGGCGATTATATCTCAGTAATGGACTTTTGATTGGTTCGATTTGATTCTTTCGGACGTTTCCTCTCTCCAACACGCTATATCTTCCCTTTTCTCGCCGCCCTTTCTCTCTCTTTCTCCCTCTCTTTTTCCCTCTCTATCTTTCTCCTGCTACTTTTTCGAATTTATTATTGTATTTTATAACCCGAACCCGACCTTCCCTCATTTTCGAATTTTATCTTTTCGCGATACTTTATGGATATCGCCTCTGCTGCTGATTTTCCCATTGTAATAATAACGCGCCCACGCACAGATTCAATCGCTCAACTTTTATCGAGAGTTACTTTTGATTGATGACTTTACAGCACTTGAAATATTGTATGAATTCTCCTTCCCCCAATACCGCAAGGAAATTATATTTCTTGATCAACATTACCCCATTTGCCATTGTAAAATAATTTGGTACCTGATTTATATAGCTATAGATTCAACTTGAATAGCCCACGGGTCGAGGTCTTATTTTGTTACATTAATCCACTAATTAATTCAACAAATTGTTTTCATAAGTTTCATATATCTTGTACATTCTTTTTTGAAAATCGAGATAACTGCACATAAGTATATAAGTTTTCATATAAGTTTTGGTTTTGCAATATGCAATGAAACATAATTATACTATTTCGAAATAAATTGATATAGCGTGGGTTGATCCGTATCAAATGATCTTACAGTTCAAATTTTACGCAGATAATTTATTCACGGATAAAAATGTAAATTGATATTTGAAGTCACGTAATTTTCACTCGGAAACACAAGAGAGCACTTTATAGTCGTGTATCTAGGAATTGCCATTCATCGAATCTTTTTGTGTGTGTTCCTCGACGGAAATAAGAAAAAAACAAGTCGAGTAGTATCTAACGACTGTCCATTCACTGTTCTCAGGCAGGACAAAGCAACAACGACTGCGGTTCCGACGATGGTGGCAGCTGAAGATCAACAAGCGAATAATGTAACACTGAGCTCAACAGCGCAGAAGAGAAGCACTTGGATTAATGCGAGCACCAGCAGCCTCATGTACAATAATGTTGAGTCGAGTGGAAAGTTCTTCTTGAAGAAAGAAAAAGACTCAACGACGTCTTATGACGATTCGTTGTCGTCGATTCTCCCGGGGAATTTCAATCAGACTTTCACTATCGCCGATAACGAGGCAAGCGGAAACAACTCCAACGAAACTTTCGCCCGCGACAATGAAGACGAATCGTACAGAAATGAGGCAATACACGCGGACAGTAAGGAGAAATTTCAGCAACACAAGCAGCCGCCACTTGACCAAGACGTCGATCCGACTGCCAAGAAGTTTTTTAAGTTGGAAGATGAAATTGTCGATGTGCCGAAAAATGACTCGATAGAGATCGATGGAAATAGTACCACTGATGAACACGATGAAATGGTAGAAAACTTTCTTACGAATGAGAATAGTGAGGCTCTTAATGATACTGTGAGTGAACACGATGATATCGTCGATCATTTCTTCGCGAACGAGGAGGAAAGATTTTCAGTAAGTGAATTTTTAAGTAAGAATTGGACGAAAGCATTAAGTGAAGAGAACGACCTCGTAGGTGACAAATTCGTCGACGATTTCTTTGCAAACGAGAACGAAAGTTTTTCTGTAAGTGATTTTGTAAATAGCAATTCAACGGAGACATTAAGTGGGGAGGATTCATCTGCGGATAAAAAATTCGTCGACGCTTTTTTCGCTAATGAGAGCGAAGATCTTTCTGGAAGCGGAATTGGAGTAATGCCGCATCTCAACGAAGTACTTGACGAAAGCCAAAATAATAATACTACGAGTGAACGCCACGAGTTAGTGGATGATTTCTTTGCGTCTGAGAACGAGAATCTCAACAGTAATGGGATTGGAAGCGAAGAGTCGAATAAAGATTTTACAGGGACGTTCGATGACAAACCCAATAATAATAATACCACAAGTAGCGAGTTTAATTCAACAAAAAGCCCAGACGACGGTTCATCCAACAGCAGCGTGGAGTTGACTCTCAGTATGGAGCATTTCTTCAGTAATGAAAATGAAAACTCAACGAATTGGAAAGATTTGACGAGTAATATCGAAAGCGAAAATTCAACAATCTCTCAAGAGGACTCACTGACAAAGAGTAGCACTGAATGGTTCGACGAGGCAAACGTTACTTCTTCGGAAATAGCACAAGTCGCAAATTTTTCCAACGACAGCAGTAGCAGTGAGTTATGCTTATCAAAGTTGGAAAACTCGACCGAGATTCTGGATTCCAGCGAATTAGTATCGTCTAAGGAGTTTATCGAGGTGACGATAAGCAACGAGGATAAGAATGCAACAGCAGCACAGCCGAGAACGTATGCAAATGAGACTGCCGCTCCTTCGATAAATCGAATGGAAGATCGATCAACGAAATATGCCGATACAGGGGATCGGAACAGAGCCGGCCATGCACCGTCAAGCAGCGATGATTTATTCAAGGAGACGACGACTGCTGCTGCTCCTGCTGCTGCGATGACGACGGCGAGCTTGGATGATTGGGGTAGCACGATAGCATTGATCGAGTCCCATGCGGACGAGAAAGGTATAAGCTCTATGTGTATACAGGTACAGATCCCTTCTGACCGAGTTTTGTTTTATGAACCTATTTGCTTTGAATGTAGCTTATATCTTTGATGCAGTATATTTTGGCTCGTGTATAAGATTTTTGCTATAAATGAGAAAGCATTTGTTTTGGTTGTTTTTTTTAAATTAAGCATAGTTACACGCCGACAATAAGTCAACGTTAAAGATTTAAATAGAGTAGTTGAACGTTAGTTGTTGAGAAGGGGTAAGATTAAGTTAAAATTATTATCGTATTTAAAATGATTATTTTAATGAAAAAAAAAACGAAAATACAAAGTAACAACGAACTTTATTATTAAACTATACTAAATAATTGGCGTGAACAAACCGCGGTGATGAAAAAAGCTATTATTTTACAATTAAACTTAAGCGGTACACGAAGTATACGAATAAGAAGACAAAGGTACTCGTGGGCGAGAGAAAAATATTAAGCTATGAAAGTGACTTTCTGGTTGGTGCCTAACAAAGAGCTATTCGTTATCCGTTTTGTCGCGTACCGTTCGAATTTTTCGGCCCCTCGATGTCCCTACACTCCTACTCCTTGCGCCCTCGCTTGCTCGTCGCTCGGCAGCCTACCAGCCTACCAGTAGCCCGCGGGGACTATAGACTTCAGGTCGAGCTCAGAACATTGAGAGGCTTAACCGTATACGCTGATAGAGCAGCATCTCATGCGATCAATTGCAATTGCAACTTACGGCATTCATCCAGTCCTTTATATACCTTAACCCTTATTTTCTAATAACGAAGCTTGTCGAAATTCAAATTTCTTCGTATTGTGTTTTATTTACTATGTTTGTGAATCTTCCTCTTGACTTACACTTTACATTTTTTTAAGTCACAGCGTAACAACGCTGATCGCTAGACGGCCAACCTTGAAAACAACTGCATTTTCCTTTTTCTTTTACTACGGGGATACGCTTAAGCTCGAACACTCATTTGGGCACTTCTTATCACAATAGCTGTTATCGCAAGGAACTCGTCGGCTCTCCGAACGTTTAAGATTCTACTATTACTAGACGTGCCGTTTGTTTTCGATAATGTAACAAATTCTCGTTGTTATGACCAATAGCTCTTGGGTTCTACTTTTTACGCGGCTTAAACGCAACATTGTATACTTAAGCGTTTTTTATATTAGCGCTGTCGAGCTATCGATTCATGTTAGAAACTACAGGAAGCAGGAATTCATATTTTCAAGTGCTCATAAAAATGTACCAAGAAAAAAAATGTAATCCACATTTTAATAAAGCAGAAAGTACTGGCACGAGGAAACACTTGCATGCCAATAAAGCTTAATTACATATAATTTAACCGTCTGCCTTGATAATTTGCAGTGTCAGAGGAAGCAGCAACGGTGCAACGTCGGAGGCGTAACATCCTGATGACTTTTCAAGGCGACGAAGCGAGCGTCGACGTCGCGTCAGCCGGCAAATTAAGAGCGCCCGAGGCAACGTCGTCGTCAGTTCGGTTAGTCAACGGCAGCACTGGCGCATGGGAATCGTCGAGGATGGACTCCTCGCCTATTACTCTAGCGTCCTCGAGGAATCGGCCATCCAGGATTATCACTAGCGAAATGAATAAAGGCAGCGCTGCCGAACTCCAGAGGCAATATCGAACTTTCCTTCTTAGCTTGCGGTCCAGACAAACGCAATTTGCCGAAAAAAGGTACGAGGCAAGGGCGGAGCTTCCTTTTCATTCTTTTACTTCTCGAGACCCTTCGCCTCTTTCAAGTTTGCTTTTTAACGAGCTGAAATTTCTCCACTCGTTTGTCATTGTTTGAGCGAGTTTCCAAGTTGGATCTTTTCTCACCTTCGAGTTCGCGCGGGGCTTTCGCAGTTGGATTGACTTTTATAATCGCGCGGATTATTAAATGGAAATTTTTCACTTCTAATGAAAATACATGGAAACACATAGAAAAGGATCTCTAAAGTTCGGTAAATTTGTATTTGATCAAAATCAAATATACGAGCATATAACCCGTCCTTATATCATTCTTGAAATATAAAGTTCGCGGAGATAAGACTCTATTAGTTATCTCGAAACTCTTTACTGCCAGGGCTTCAACCCTAAAAATTGAATAAAACTAGCAAATTTCAAGGGGTTCAAAGTAGATCCTCCAATAAATTCAAACGAATTCTTCGCGACATTGAAACCCTCTTGCCAAATACATACATATCCTCTTCCTCTCATCCTTTGCTATAGAGAAGTAAGGGTTAGGTTTTAGCGTACACTTCTCACCCCCGGTGTTTTTACGATTTTACAGGGATAGCCTCGGCAGTCAAGCATGGACCAAGAAGAATCAATGAAATCCCAAAGATCTTCGTCCCATCTCTATTATTACATCGAAAAAGAGTCGCGTCAAATATAATCAATATTCATAACCAGTGCAGCCAGCGAAGTTTACGACTTAGAGGACATCTAGTATGCATCGAATCAGCTGAAGTAACCGAAAAGAAACGATGACGTGGAGTTCCTCTTTTTACGATGATCGGAGGAGAGAACAAAAAATTCCGACACACACACACACACGCGCGCGCGTGTGCTCTCCTTGGGTTCGATCTATATGCATGCGATCCGCCTTGTCCTCGGCCTGTGTGCTGTTATCTTTCCTCGTCAACGAACGCGCGCGTTTATGGTTCACAGGTGACCAAAGACGCGCGCCGCATAAATGTGTACTTTACGAGAACCCATAGGTATAGTTTACGATGGCCAAAAGACGGAGGAGCAGCCTTTGCATGTGACACTTATGTGCGGTTAGGCTTTATTGCGAATACAGGGATAAGGCCGTATTGACGAACAGAAAAGGAAATCATCGCGTGGGAGATTGATGACCTTGAGAGCAAAAGATTATTATTAGACGAGTTCTCGCGCGTCAAATGATGAGCTACCGCCTGAAATATGCACAAGGTCTTTTCTGCCGCTCGACGCGAGTTCTTCTTATTTTCTTCGTCTCACTTGCATTCGTAAAAAAAATGCAGAAGAGGGGGGAGGTGATACGCGATAGGTGATAGGCGATAGCCGATAGGCAGTAGACGGTAGACTAGAGGAGTTTCATTTGGATATCGATTGCGACAGCGAGGTTACGCGACGTATTTATCGATCGGAAATGGGAAATTGGTTGTGCCTTCAATCCTCGCGCGGAATTCTTTTAAGATTGAAAATTGATTTTCGATATATCTGGCTTTCTTTTGTGCAGTGAGCACAAAGTTTAACAAAACCGTAGAATATATATGCATACTCCCGATGCGAAATCCATGTAGGTATGGCAAAAGTGATAATGAAGTTTGCTTCGCGTGGATTTATAAAGCAGCGTCCGTGAACCGTGTTTGATGGCAAATGTCATTCGAATTTCACGAAATACTGCATTTCATCCGTTCCCATGCACGACAGAAATGAATTTATTATTATTCCTTAATTTTGATGGCTTCAAATTGTTTGCAGAAAAGCGACGAAATCTCTATTCACATGTAAATTTTTTTCAATTGTAACAATACATTTGCGTGCTCTTGTAAAAGAAACTCCCGTCATTCCATCCCGAATGAACCTCAAATCCCCTTGTGTGTGTGTACAATTGCTCGTATATAGCTTATAAATAAACATGAGAAGCATTTGAGAGAGGTAAACAAATCAATAAATGTTATAATACAAACATCAAAAGCATTTTGCACGTCAATCAAATGGCCTACATATCGTACAGTACATATAGTCAATACATTAGCGTGACAATGTTGAAATAGTGAAAAGTCACTGACAACGCAGAAGCGGACGAAGAAGAAGAGGAAGGATCCAACGAGGAAAAAAAGTGTGTAAAGAAGGAGTCTCTGGAGAAAGGTAAAGTAGGAGAAACGTGAACACCATGAATCAGGTCTCCGGGAGGTTCCAAATCATTTATATATCGCAGTCCGTAAATCGATTTTAAGCCTCAAAGTGTCCGGATTTGTAGGCGAGCTGTGCGGGGGTAACGTTGATTTGTGCAAGCCAGAGGCGTGTGAGTACATGTATGTGCGTGGCATTGCCAGGATAAAAAACAGCCAAAGTGGCTAAAGGCCCGCGTTATTAATGATCTGCGCGCTGGGTATCGTATACGTGTGTATTTCATTCCTTGCGGTACGTATATACCTACTCTCATGGCTACAATACCACCAATCGATGCCACGGCGTACAGCAACGTTACTTCCGGTCGCTCTGTATGTGTGTGCCGCACGTGTCTACCCGCTTATCGTTTGACTTCGATGCTTGCGCCTCTTTTCTCGGTTTTTTTTTTTTGCTTCCAGTAAAGACCGTTGTATTCATTTTCAGTTCCTACGAGCTTTTATTTATCGGGTAATCTTTCAGGCACGTGGGATGATTTAGATGCGTTATCGATCTTGTTTTCTTTTTCTCTCTCGTTGAATGCCTCTCATCAAATGTTATGGTATAGAAAAGGTAGCAAAAATTGGCTTTTACCCGAAGGTCACAATTGCCGTTATGTTAATCAAAAGAGCTCTTTTTTACTTTCTGACTAAATCCACCCCTATTTGTCGCTCTCTTCTCAATTTTCTCATTTTTTTCCATTTCTGTTTATACATTAAATAATTTCTCTTTCCCATTGTTTATCCTATTCTCCATAACCTTGGTTCTCATCTTCTAATATACATATACTTCGTCCCATTTCATATCCTATCCCCCCCTTATACTCTCCCTTCCCCTCCACCCTCTCTCATCTTCTCGCGTAGAGCTCGTTCAATTTAAGTATCCGAAGGATCAGCGGCTCGCTTGGCGTATAACCTTTCTCTCTCTTTCTCTCCTCCGCCCCCTTCACAGCGTGGTGCCAGTTTCAGGACATTTTCCTCCTGTAACTTTGTTTTTCTTGCCTATGACACTGCCGTCTCTCTTGTATTTCGCGTTTCCCAACGATGCCACTCGATTTTTGCCTTAAAGCTTCGATCACCATCTTAATTTCTCTTACTTTTAAGAGACTAATAACAGAAATTCATTAGGCGCTCGTTGTGTCAGCTTAGTTTGGGATCTGGGTACCATCCTGTATGCAATAAGTTTACCAAAACTGTAAATCGATTATTCTTATGTATTTTAACTCCTTAAATTTGAATCGGCAAGTTAATATTTTGACAAACGCGTAGAACATTGTTTAAAATGCAGTTGTTTAAACAATTTATCAAAAAATGTTTTATTCGTGCTGGAAAAATTTTTTTTAGAAAATACGGCTTATTTTAAGGTGAAAATATCTCTTGCAACTTTTTCTTAAAATGCATATTTTAAAAGCTATAAATTTTTCAAGGTCTAAAATTGGATGTGTTTTATCAAATTTAAGTGTTAACAACTTTTAACCTAGTCAATATTTTTTAAAACGGAAAAAAGCAATTTATTCTTGGATACTTACTCTATAAATTAATATAGTGAAACATTAGTGCAGATTTCCCGTAGATGCACTTTTTAGCGATTAACAATGAGACTTTTTCGATGTTTCAATGATTGATCTAGTGCGCGCATTGGTAGAACCCATTGTATCAGGATTTTATACTGCGATTTTGGCCTTATAAATGTACAACATTTTGTAAACAACTAATGTAATTGTAACAATTAAAATAATTATTACAATAATTATTGCATTATTCAATAATAATTGTTTTCTAAATGGAAAGTTGAATCGCATGAAGCAAGCTAAAAAGTTTTGTTTTAAATAAAAATTCAAATCTGTCATTCGAGTTGTAACTCACAATTACTATACCATTGTGGCGTCGAGCACCTCACTGCTTGCATACGACATAAATAATAAAATATTTGAATCTAAGAAATTATATATAATGCTACCCCACCTCCCGAAGTTTTTATCATAAGTTGTAACTGCACAGCTTGCATAAGCGAAAAATCTTGTGTGAAATATAAAGTTAAATATTGTTCATTTTGTACATGTGCCAACGATGAAAAATGTAGGAATAAATTAAATTACTTTATCAGCCAATATAAGTTATTTCAATAAATATTGTTATATCGCTGACGTAATTGTTAGGACCTGAATCAATCTGAATTAAATATAATATAAAAAATTTCTATATAATAGAATCTATCGATATGCGTACTAGATCAAGCATTAAAACATCGAAAAAGTCTCATTGTTAATCACAAAAAAGTGCATTTACAAAAACCTGTACTGATGTTTCACTATATCAATTTATAGAGTAACTATTCAAAAATAAATCGCTTTTTTCAGTTTTAAAAAATATTGACTAAGTCAAAAGCTATTAACACTCATAGTTGGTAAAACATGTTGTATTTTGGACCTTGAAAAATTTATAACTTTGGAAATATGCATTTTACAAAAAAGTTATAAGAGACTTTTGCACCTTAAAGTAAGTTATATTTTCTAAAAACAAAAAACGTATCCAGCACGAATAAATCAATTTTGATAAATTGTTTGAACAATTTTATTTTAAACAATGTTCTGCGCATTTGTCAACAAATTGACTTGCGGATTCGACTTCAGGGGCTTAAAATACATAAGAATAATCAGTTTTCAGCTTTGGCAAACTTGTTACATACGGGATGGTACCCAGCTCCCAAACTAGCTGTAATTTGTATACTTTAACCCTTTAAGTTCCGTCATTATTTATCGCTCCTTGCTTTCCTTATAGCTACTCTTTATTTTTGGTAAATTATCTTTCAGTTTTTTTTTTTTTTTTTTTTTTTATTGAGCTTTCTCAACTCCTTTTGGAGTTATTTAGCTATAAGTTTACATTATTTTTTGATCTGTACAAGTAGGATACATTGTAGATATAGATGAAAGTTTTGCGGTGGAAAGATTTTACATATTATACATGTAGGTTACAATTTTTGAGAAACGTATACAATATATTACAAACTTCTGTTTTGGGATCATAGATTAGACAGTGGATATTCAGAGGTAGTTGAAGCCTGTGTTTTTTTAGTTGGTTAACAAGTTTTTTCCTTTGATTGTCAAGTAATGGGCATTGCCACACAATGTGGTCAATGTCTTGCAGATCGTGTCCGCATGAGCAACAGGCGGAGGAAGCCAAGTTTACTCGTGCTAAAGAGGCAGCTAAATTATAATGGTTAGCTCTCAGGCGATTTATTGTGACGATGGTGTCGCGGTTTAGATTCTTTTTGTGGAACCATGGTTGATTTTCCTCTGTGCCAAAGTAGTCAAAGTATTCTCTGCCTTTGTGCGTACTAAGTGATATATTTCTAATCTTGGTATTTACAGATGCTTCTGTTTTGAATATCTGACGCAAGTCGGAGTAGGGAATATGAGCGTATTTTGAGTGTGGTTTGCTAGTTGCATTTTTCGCTACCTCGTCTGCTGATTCATTCCCACAGATTCCAATGTGAGAGGGGATCCATATAAGCTGAACAGTGCTTCCGTTTGGGGAAGATTCTTTGAATCCATAAACTTTCTTTTTGATTTGCAGGAGGTAATTGTTTGTTTTAATGTCAAATATTGTGGAATTTAGTTTATGTAGAACGCTTAGGGAATCTGTGAAAACGAGAATGTTTCTGTTTGTATTTTCGAGCGCAAGATCGAGTGCATCGTTTAGGGCAATAGATTCAGCTGTGAATATGGAGGCTAGTTCGCAAACGCTGCGGTCAATCGTGAATTGCAATGCCGGGCATATACATGCTGTGCCAACCGACTGGGCTCCTGTTACTTTGCTACCGTCTGTGTAGACGGCTATAGCGTTGTTTTTTGTTACATAATTTTCTATGACACGATTTGGAAAATGATTAGTTTTTACAGTTTTTCCAAGTTCTAGATTTACATTTATGCTTTCGATTAGTGTATCGTAATTGTGCATGTAAATGTTGAATTTTTTGTCAGTTTTAATATGTTTTCTGAGAGGGATCACAATGCTAATACCTTTGGCTAGAAGGCTCTTTCTTTTATGTTTGTTGAATTTTGCATGAAATCGGATGATTGATTTAGTTACAGGTAGGCTTTTGTTGGTAATCACTTTTGACAGATATGTTGAGCACAAGTATACTCCCCTGTCGTACAGATATGGAAGTTTTGATTCTTGTGTTAGGACGTTGGTCGGGGTGGAGATCCTGTAGCCAAATGCATATCTTATGGCCAAGTACTGTATTCGTTCGAGGCTTTCCAATTGTGACTTTCTACGAGGAAAATATACAAAGTTAGCGTAGTCTACTATCGGTCGTATGTAGCTTTTGTAGAGCGTTATCAAAGTACTTGGATCTGCACCCCACCAGGTTCCTCTCAGGAATTTCAGTATATTCATTACACGTAGACATTTTTTTTTAACATTTGAAATATGTTCTTTGAAAGACAGTGTGTAGTCTAGCGTTAGACCTAGGTAGCGAGCGCACGCTGTAGACTTTATGTGTGAGTTATCAATCTTAATTTCGCTTTCGCCAGGAAGGATACCCAACTTGTTAAAGTGAATAAAGGTTGTCTTTTCAGGGGAGAGTTCAAGTCCAATATTATCTAGATTTGTTTTTATAATTTGTACAAATTTTTCGGTAGTGGATAGACCTGCTTCTGCGGATTTTTTTTTGACAATAATGGCTAGGTCGTCTGCAAATTTTGAAATAACCGCGCCTTTGGGTAAATTTTTGAGGGCCAGGCTTATATAAATAATAAATAATAAAGGACTCAACACTCCTCCTTGAGGGACGCCTTTGTATACATATCTAAATTCGTTGCCGAGAGTGTCTGCATAAATTATTCTTTCATACATAAGAAATTTGACAAATTCAATTAGATTCGAGGGACAGTTCAGGTCTGCTAAGACTTGTAAAAGAATTTCGTAATTTACGTTGTCGAAAGCTGATTTAATGTCCAAGAAAACTGCAAACACGTGTTGTTTTTCTTTAAAACCTTCCTCGATGATGAGTTTTAAATTCGCGAGGTTGTCAGTACACGATTGGCCCTTCCGGAATCCGGATTGGGCAGTTGGCAAAAGGTCATTACTTTCAAGATACCACTGTAGTCGATTTTTTATGAGGGTTTCGAACAGTTTACACGTACAGGAGGAGAGGGCTATTGGTCTGTAATTGGTTCCGTCAGATTTTTTAATGAAGTGAATGTATTGTTTTTTCCATTCGTTAGGATAGTCGTTAGATGCGTACATCTCATTAAATATGTCTAGGAGTATCAGTTTGTAATTAGTTGGTACAGTTTGGAGAATTTCGTAATCGATGCCATCCATGCCAGGGGAGGAATTATTTTTTTTCGGGTCGAGGGCCGCATTAAACTCGGAATACTGAAACGATTTACTTAGAAATTCGTTGATATTGCTGGGTGGGTGAAAATCTGGGTTAATGGGGGCCCATGGAGGAGCGACTTTGTTTAAGGCTTCTTTTATTTTTTTTTCCGCGTCAAAGTTAAAATCATTATGACGAATTTTTGTCCATTTATTTTTAAGAACTTTAATTTTGTTCCAAACATATGATTTGTTAGTCGTGAGGTTGAGTGTTTTAACAAAAAGTTTGAAGCTCTCTCTTTTTTTTGATTTGAGGGTCTTTTTGGTTATCGTGACTTGTTTTTTATAATTTATGTAGTCTTTCGTTTTATGTGTAAATTGCCATTTTTTATGAGCGGCTTTACGTAACCGTAGGGCTTTGTCGCATTCTGCGTCCCACCATGTTACCGGGTTTTTTATTTTACGATGTGGTTTTGGTAATTTTCTTTTAGGCGTGTTCAATTTTATAGTATTTGTGATTACTTTCATAAAAATTTGGTATTTTTCGCTAGGCAATGCATCACAGAATTCAGGTTCGTAAAATGTGGAGAAATTTTCTTTGAGCATTTCTTGTACTTTCGGCCAGCAGGTTCGGATAGAATTTACTTTGAAAGATTTTTTCTCGTAGGCACTTTTAGTTGCGTCTATATTTACAATGACGGGGAAATGATCAGAGCCGCGTGAATCATCGAGAACGGTGGTATCAATAGTATGAGCTATATTACATGAAGAAAAAATTAGGTCTATGTTAGATTTATTACCATTTGAAGGATTTATACGTGTTTGCGTTTTCGTGTTAAGAATTAAAAGATCTTTTTTATCGATCGCACTGTATAATTTTTTACCATGAGAGTCTTCTCCAGAACAGTTCCATTGTCGGTGGTGAGCGTTGAAGTCGCCGACGAGAAGAGAGTAGCTGTTGTTTTCTACGTTGTTTACGACTGCGTCCCAATCCTCTTGAAGTAGAGTGTTCCTGGGGGGTCTGTAGCAGGCAATGATGTCTAATTGCGGAGTGACATTGGTTATTTTAACGCCACAGATTTCGATTTTACCGTTCGCATCATTAAGAGGATTTAGTTCAATCGCGTTAAGTCCACTTCTTAGGGCGATTAAGATTCCGCCGCCAGCAGTTTCCGTTCTGTCTTTCCTTAATATTTGAAATCCCGGTATGTTGAAATTTTGATAGTCTGTAGTGAGCCACGTTTCGACACAGATAAAGATATCAATATTTACGAGAAGAAGGGGAAGTTCTTCAATACGTTTTAGAATGCTACGTGCATTCCAAAACGCGATTTTTAGATGTTTTTTACTTGTCGTTTTTATTTATCTTAATAGTCCGACTCTTGAGGTGAGTCTGTAAGTTCTTCAGATGGTAGTGACAATTTTTTCTTTATGCGGGTTAGCCTAGATTTGAGATTACTGTTTGAGAGCTGAGGATAGATCATGTCAATTGTATCTATGAGTCCTTTTATATCATGAGTGAATTCTTTTGCGATGTTATTAATTTTAGGCTGGCCACGACATTTTTCAAGGAACAATTTCATTTGGTCAAAGTTAATAGTTAGCTCTTGTCCGTCCAAAGCTTCTTTGGCTGGAGCTAATGCTGTTTCAATACTGACCGTTTCGTTGCTCTTTTTAGTTTTTTTGTGCTCGGGTTTTTTGAAAGTATTCTGGGCCGCAATTTCTTGAAGAGTTGGCATAGAATTTTCTGGAGGAGTTGTTTGAGTGCCTGAAGTTGCGTCGGAGGTAATAGAGGAAGGTGGGGGCCGCTTCTGACCACGTATTTGATTTTCTATGTCCATTTGCTGCTCGCTATGAGAATCGTGAAGGATATGTTGATTTTGAGCTAGCTCGGCGTTTTCTTGATTTCTAGCGTTGTTGATGGTTGTGTTGTTAGCTTGTGTTAGTGAGGCATGCGGGCATACTTTAGCTATGTGGCCGTACTGTTTACAAACAAAGCAGTGGGCTGATTCGGTGCTTAGATATACCCAGTATTGAGTTTCTTCATAGGTGATTTGTAGCGATTGTGGTAGCAGGTGCTCATCTTCCTCTTTGATGTATACTTGGCGTCTGAAAGAGAGAATATGTGATCGCCCTGGTTTATTTAGTCCTGCTCTGATGTTGTTCATTTGGGATACTATTGTAATGCCTTTATTTTTTAAGGCTTCAATGAAAACTTCGTTCGGTATTACTGGGCAAGCATTGGATAGGACCACCCTTTTGTTCTTTTCTAGTAGTGGGCGAATTTTGAGGGTAAAATCTTTGACTTGGACCATTTTGTTAGTTAGCTTTTCAACAAGAGCGTTATCACTTAAGTAGGTGCACACACGATTTCCAGAGATCTTTGAGATGTATTTAATGTAGGAGGCGTCTATAAGGGCTTCGAGACCGTCGATGTAGTCTTCTATGGTACAGCCTTCAATGGAATCTATAACAATAGCTTGGTCTTTTTTTGGCATTATTGAACTGGAAGTGACCTTTGCGTAGGATTGATGAACTTGGGTTTTACTAGCACTTTGGGTTTCTTGGTTCGAGGGCTCACCGCTTTGGGTGGCCATTTTCGGTTTTGGCTGCAACCGCAGTCAAGAACCAGAAAAGAATTTAACAGCGGTAAACTATTCGCGGACTTGTTCTGAGTTAGCTTACTGTTCCAGCAGAGGTGGAGAATGTTTATGTTTACATCGGAAAACACGTCTGCTCGCTACGGCTGCTCGAACGCGACTCTATCTTTCAGTTTGATAAGAAATTAGAGCAAAATAACGAGGAAGAAAGTTTTCTAAAGGCTTTTAATTTGTCACTTTTTATAGCTTGATGAATATTGCTTATTTGTGAATATTACTGAACTTTTGATTAAATAAAAATAATTCAAGTATAAAATTAGTAAAAGTTCGTTATAACTGCTAATGAAAAATTACTGCAACTTTCACAAAGTGACAATATTATTTTCAAATCTCATTAGAATGATAAACTCAGACTAGCGCGAAATGGAGAGAAATAGAAAACTTGTTTTAATAACCTTTGAAAAATTAGAAGAAAAAGCAGAACAGATTCTTATTGTCAATGGCTCACCTCGTCGCCGTTGAAATAAAAAAAAGTATTCTCTCAAGGAAAAACATTAATCTCTCGCCAAATTCCTCGGCGAGGTACTACAGGCCAATTCTCGATCGTATGTCAAGCTTTAAAAGTCTCTTCCGAGGCGCGGCGACACTCGACGTCAAATCATTCGAAGGAGTCGTTTCTTCCGTGGCAAGACGCTAATACTTATTAATTGACGGTGTTACTGACTTGGGTAGAAAAACAGTTTTTGTTCTCCCCTATCTCCTTTCCGTTGCAGAACGACGCGACGCAGTTCTTCGCTTGCCGCGATTAATTAAAATTCTCTTTGTTCAGTGATATACATTGGACGACTTTTGTGTGTCATTTTTCTGAAGAGGAAGGGAGAAGCTTCTGTTAGGCGCGCAGCTCGTTCTTTTCATCCACGCCAACCGTAACCATTTCATATGGTCTGAATGGGAGGAAGTCCGACTTTACCTTTTGCCGGATTAAAATATTTGCGCAGCCATTTCTACTCTCTCGGCTCCGGCTACTTCTCTCTCTCTCTCTGTCTCTCTCTTTTTCTCTCTTTATTTTTCACATGAAATTTTCGGAGTTTCGCTGTGAACGGACCGCTTGTTTTTCAGCCTCTTCCCTAGTAAATAACCTCATTTGAATAGTCACCGCCGCAAGAGAGGGTAGCATGCGAGAGAGTTGATACAATGAGTTTATATTTTTTAAGTGACTTAATGGGGTTTTATCTAATTTTATATTGATAAATGTGTTTGTAGTTTAATGTAAAATTGAAAATCGTATATTCAGCATAATGGATTGTTGTTCGTAGCATTTGTTTGAATACATTCATAATTACGCGTGCAATACACGTTTCTCTAGCAGCCAGGCGCGTGACTATCGTGTGAGCACTTATTAGGCGTGAGCATTTATAAACAATTCACCTTTCAAGCCGTGACGCCACACACAACGAAACCGCTGGTGTGTTCGCCTTCTGCAATTGCGTATTTAATCTCTCATTATTTTCGGATACTTCGGTTCCCCTCATGACCTTATTCCCGTCGCGTCCGAAATATCAGCCTCGTATATCGAGCGTTTTCCTTTGTCGCGTGTGCTCGCTCCCCTATATATACCTGCAGGATTACCATTATAGCTTTTTTATTGGCCTGTAAAATTTTACCACCCACGGCATTACTTATTAACGAGGCTGTGCTCTTCTCTCGCTGTACCAATTGACTTTTTACGGTTTGTAATATATATATATATATATATATATATATATATATATATATATATATATATATATATATATATATATATATATATATATATATATATATGTGTGTACATACATATATATCTGTACATGTGTGCTCACGCGCGAATGTATGTGTATGAAATTGCGTTAAATCTAGATTTAAAATTGGACGCTTGAGCGCGTGTGTCCATTTACGACGTGTCTACTTCTGACGGATACTTTCTCCTTACGAGGATTACAAGGGAAAATAAAAAAGAAGAACCAGAGAACTTTTGACCTCGCGTAACGCGTCTTTTTTTACTACCCAGCGGTCGCTCATATTTGAATCAAGAAGAATTATAAATAAACATATTACATTTATAACTTCGTTACTTTTTTCAAGTGGATTCAGTTCTGAAAAATATCAATTATTCACGAAGATGATATTGAGTTTTTCACACGGTCTGCAGATTCTGATACATTAAATTTAATAATCATTTAACTTTCATTTATTCATTTTAATATCAAAGATCTATAACGGAATTAGTCGAAAAATTGTGTTTTTGTCAAGAATTTCTTAACCTGAACTTTGCTAAAAACGCGACGTATGCTTTGATAGGACACACATACACACACACATACTTAAAATATTATCAAATGAAGCTCTCAATGGAATTGTGTTTCGTCAATCGTAGTCATCTCATGAGAGAGCGTCAGGCGTATAGTAGTCGAGATCGGGTGATAGTCAGACTCGGCTGCCTATATGTGTAGCGCGCACGTTATATATTAACTGACATAACAGCATCTCGTCGTCATCGCTCGACAAAAGAGAAGAATTGTGTATGTCTCGTCTCTACGCCCGCTATGTCCACTCAATTTATCACGCTTGTGTTATTATTTTTCTTCACATCCTACTACGTAATTTATATGGCATTTTGAATATATACACTTTCCTTGGTATATATAATGTTCTACAATTTTTTTTCAAATTGTCCGACGGTTTGTCACGTCACTTGAAAAGTACTGTGTGCACTTTGAATTTTTATCAGCATGATTTTACCAAATATCGAAATTGAAATTCGATTATATCCATTGTGGGATTGTTCTTACGTTGGTTGTTAAGTGTTTTATGTGATAATTGTTAGTAGTCAATCTAGTGACGTCAAAGTTCATAATTCTATCAGTGGGAAATAATTTGCTCAAAATTGTAATCTCCGGATATACATTGAAATTGATTCTCTCTACCGATCGTTAAAAATTCACAAGTGCTCCGATTCAACTTTATTTAAAAAAAAGTTAAGCCGTTCTCAAACTGAATGACGCTTTCTCGCAAATACAGAGTCCTCCTGACATGGAAAGTCCTGGCAAGCATGAACGTAAAACGCTGTATTGTGGTAGCATTTGGATTGTATATCGTCGGCATGTGCGCTCTGAGAAAAATGTATTTCTCTCGCGCCAAATTTTCGTCTTTTTTTATTCGGCATTGTTATCCGAGGATTCACGCGTGCAGGTGGATGCGAAAGTGGGAAAGAGGACAGGAGTTGCCATACTCGCTTTTACTTCCCGCACGCGCACGAGATCGTTATTTTATTTCACTATAATTCAAGTTACTTCGCACCGCTCTCTCTCTCTCTCTCTCTCCCTCTCTCTCTTTCTCGGTGGTGCGCGAAACCCATATTTTTTAGGCTTGACACGCGGGGTTACGTGCTAGTAGCAGTACCGCGAAGTAGTCGGTTCCCAGTTCCGCAGGTTTTTTGATTTTTCCTTAGCTACCACTGCCGCAAGGCAAGAAAAGTCGCACGCGCGAATCCCTCTTCCTCTCGCAGTCCTATTATCTTCTTTTTCTTCTTCGCTCTTCCGCTCTCTGCCTCTCCTTCTCTTCTTCATTTTCTTTTTGTTTCCCTTTGAATCCCAACGCATCGAGGATAGGTCTCTCTTTCTTTTTCGAGAGAGAGAGAGAGAATACGATTTCCTATCTTTTGCGTGCTGTTGCACGGACTGCTACTGCTTCTTTTTTTCTTTAGTACTGTACTAATCTTTTCTCTCATGTAAACATGAAGTCTTTTCATGATTTATAGAGGCGCTTAAACTCATAATCGGGGTCGTTATAAGTCGCGTACGTTATTAGATTAACGTACACAAATATTTTTCTATTGTCTGCTAACTTTTAAAAGACGTAAACGCTCTTCTTTTTTGCTGAACGCTCTAAATTCTCTTTGAATTATCTCTCGAGTGCATATGATAATTCTTAAAATATCAATTATTTAATAAATGTGGGTCCAATTCGAAAAGACAAGTTCACTGCGTATCAATTTACCTAGGTATAAGAAGAAATAGCGTATGGATAAAAGATTGAAATTGGAGATTGATGCTGGAAAAGCGATGCCGGAGAGAGAAAGAGGGAGAATACACAGCTCGAATTGGGAACTTCCGCGGGCGAAAAACGCCGCTATAGTCACTCGAGCGAGCTCAAAGTCTGACAGCTAATACGATCTTGACGGGATTCTTAGACGAACGGTACGCAAGAGCGACGCTAGATAAAGAGCTCCATGATCCGATGGAATCCGCTTGAGACTTTTTTTCTTCGCAGCTTATTTTTCCCTGATATGACAAAATTAGGGCAACTCATTGACTGTACCGTCCATTCATACTGTATAATATATATAGACGTTCGATATACATTTTTGAAGTAAGAGAGGTTTGAATTCAAGGATTTTCGAAATAATATAGGGAATCGTAAAAAAAGAACAATTGCTTAAAAGTAAAGTTTTTGCTTTAATAAACTAAATGTATGCCTTCATAAACGAAAATTCTTAATTGTTTTTCGGAAACGAAGATGAATTGTAAGAACTACGAGTGGGATACAGAGGACAAATCAATATCTCTTTCAATATGCAAAATATAGAAAGTAGACTATGAAACTAAAAAACAACGAAGTAACATGAAAGCATGTGATTTTTGTGAGATAACTCTGTGCTCGTTTCATCAACTTCTTCAGGTATGCTATCATATTTTCTTACTCGCTTGCGAGATAGCAACAGAGTTATTTCCAGAAAATTCATACACATTGTTGGATAATTAATCTAGATGCCTCGTAGTCTTTGTCAGGATCTACGTAAATGAAATATCGCAAATAGCAGCGGTAACTCTATTAAATTCATTTGCAATTTGCTACATCAAAGATGTTTGGAAAATAATCAATCTAAGAAAAGATGAATATCGGTCAAATTATATTTTTGGTGAATGATATTACTTTTAGCTAACACTGTTCCAAGAAGTATATATTTAGCAATGTACATGTATTAAGCTTCTTTTCTATACTGGAGTTTGATATGAGAGTGCAACTGATATGTATTCAATATACAGTTCGGTGAACTGTATAAAATTGAATAACGAGTTGGAGTATTAAACTTTATCTTTTCGATAACAATTTTTAGATTGGTATTCTCGTCTGACATTGTAGAAGGTACATTATTTCGATATCGAACTAAAAGAATGATTAGGAACCGAGTCACTACAAGATGCAAATTTCCAAGTTTTATACTTTTGTCGTAATCTACAATTTTTCCAGCGCGTAGAGAAAGGCTCTAACAACTAAAAGTCACAACTTGTCGTAGCTTTAAAATTTTGACAGCAACTGCTGTGGATGTTGAAGATATCGTCGTGTCGTCGTCGTCGTCTTCCTGTAAAGTAGAGGTGACAGAAGCACGCCGAGGGAGAAGAAGGTGCCAAGCGAGAAACTAATGAACGGCTTCGGTTTATCTGGCTGCTGGGAGGCACAGAGAGAGAGAGAGAGAGAGAGAGAGATAGTGAGAGAGAGAGAGAGAGAGAGAGAGAGATAGTGAGAGAGAGAGAGAGAGAGAGAGAGAGAGAGACAGAGAAAGGGAGAGAGAAGTCTCGAAGGGCGTTTATCTCCGTCGAGTGAAATTCTTGGCGTCGACTCTCTCTCTCCTTCCTACGTAACTCGCGCTTGCACGAGTGCTGAGTTATGTGCCGCGATCCATGGCTAAAAACTTCAGCAGTTTCGCGCGAGTCCGCGTGCTCCTGCCACTGCAACTGCAGAGGGAAAAAAAATCTTTTTCTTTCTTCGCGCGTTTTATCGGCCACGCAGAGTTACAGATCGCTCGCTCGCGGGCTTTGTCGCTTTTAATCTGCGTCCTCTTTTGTCTGGCTGGTATTTGGTTTTTTGTTCGTTCGTTCCCCGACCGGACCGTTCGTTAAAAGAGTCGCCACGATGCTAAATCCTAAAAATTTTATCAGCCCAAGACTATAAATTATACGGGAGGCTCGGTTCTCGCACGCGCTTTTTCAAACGTCGCTTTTTAATTGTGACTCGAGAGCGCGCCGCCTACTCTTCTTTTTTTTGTTGGCCGCAACGCGCTCTTCGTTCGCGTCATTAATAATTTTTTGCGCTTGCATTAATAATCAGCCAAGTTTTCCTGTGACACATAGTTCACTCGGATATTTTACAACAGTGATAGCCAACGTCTCATTTGGCTGGCAATCTATACTATATATTTGCATTTTAAATATTCATTTTAATTATTACGCACGGGAACTTTCGTCTCATCATCTATTGGACTATTACCTGTATTCATAGTGAACATGTGCTTATAAAAATTACAGAGATGGCTAGGGTAACAATTACGGTGAATAGTCTGTAAAAGTCAAGGTACCTGTTCCGTAAGCATTCCCGAGCCGTCACCACAAAATTTTCATGTAACTCTTTACTTTCACAGACACCTATAATTTTTCCACCAAACTTCAAAAGCTTAATTAAGTTAAATTATTTTTTAAATTATAGTAATGATATACATGAGAAGGTTTAATCATAAAGAAAAATTTATTGAACTATAAATCATCTAAAGAAATAAATGTTGAAGGTCAGGTTTATTAAATTCTTCAACCATTAGAAAAAGCACTAGTTTTGTAAAATTATTTTGTGAAATTCCTCATCAAAATATTAAAAGTATAGCGTATAAGTCCGAAAAAATTATATTTTAAAAGGAATATGGAAAATATAAAACATTTATTTAAGAATGTATAAAAGAAAACATAAGTTTACGATAATGACGTGATAAAAATACAACTAATCTCTAGAATTTTTATGAGGTTTCTTTGGAAATTTCAATGTTTTGAAAGTTATGTAACAAACTGTACGGTTGCCATGCTCCTACATTACCGATCGTAACCGTAATCTTTTCGGTAAACTTGTTTTCCGTGTAAAATATTAATCGCAAATTGCAGAGCAGGTTGCTGTATATCAACGTTCATACTTTCTGCAAGTTCAACAAAATTTGTCAGCATGACTTTTTTAATGGAATACCAAATTATTATATCATGGTTAGATAATATTTTCTATTGCATTGCAATAGCTAGTAACAACAGTAAAGCAACGCTTACGTATACAATTACGCTTTCACTTGTCCAAAATTAAAAATAGAGAAGAGAGTTTATCAAGAGTATAAAATAGTAAAACCAAAAGAGACTAAAAGAGAGGGGCGAGACAGTGACAGAAAGTAAGAAAGCATAAAAGCACATAAACAGAATCGTCTACGTGACATTCAAACGAATATTTCAGTACGTCCAAATTACATTACAACACCGACCACCGAGCAATTTACGCTTACAAAAAGGCGAAGAGAGAGCTCGTAACAAGAGAGAGAGAGAGAGAGAGAGAGAGAGAGAGAGAGAGAGAGAGAGAGAGAGAGAGAGAGAGAGAGAGAGAGAGAAAGAGAGAGAGAAAGAGAGAGCGAGAGGGGGGATATTCCTCTGAATAATTTCGCCTCAGTGTGTATGAGGCATAGTATACTGTCCTTTTCTCACATCAGACATTTGTCGTTTTACCGTGGATGGACGTTGTCAGATCCATTAGCACTCTGAAACGGATTATAAGCGTATCGAGTGAAGTATGACAAGAGAGTAGAAGAAGACATATTTCTTATGTATACATGTGCGAGCAGCAAGATAAAAGTTAAAAAATAAAAATAAGCAATATTGTTGATGAGGCAAGGTAACAGCGGGGCTATAACTTACAGAACGTCACTTTTTCTTTCTCCTCTTATTTTTTATCTTTTATTTTCTTTATTATGAGGCTATTCTCAAGCAAGTCTTCCTTATTTATAGACGAGATGCCTAACAAAAGAAGAAAAATAGTTGGAACTTAACTTTGGCCCTGTCTCGTCCACTACAGTAAGAGATGAAGAGTTGCAATCATTTGAAGCAAATATGACCCTCGAATAAACTATACTTACATCAAATTCATAGGTTTTTGAGGATTGCAAATCCTGTAGAAGATATGATATTCGCATCAGATTTATGTAGAACATAATTATTTTTAATATGGAATCTATGGATTTCAATGATTAGATGTGGTATGTTAAAGGAAAGTCAAAGAACGATAAAAAATAATTTCAAGTTGTTAACTGATATTCGTTATTTGCTCGATTGGAAATAACTAGTGGCTGTAGGAAGTTATCCAGGAAATAATGAAGCAGTCAAATAACGATTGTGTTGTAGATCAGAATAGAATTGCTTACGGCGAGAGGAATAGGGACGAGTGGTGGCGGCTACCAGTTAGCTGTACACTGACGAAGCCGCTATACGGCTTTCGCTTTTACCCTCTTTGTGCATTTCTCATTCCTCGCTGTCGGTACCATTATAAAGTGCACCACTTCGACATTAGTAACTGCTCAAACTATCCCAAACGCTTTGAATCTCGTTTGCATGTTCGTTATGCACGACCATGTGCTAAATGCTCTATCTCACACGCGCGCGCGCGCGCGTATTCCAATTTCTGATGAGCCTTACTACTGGAATCTTCTTTATATATAGCTTCGCATATTAGTGGTTCTCGTTCCGAACTCATGTAAAGTCATTAATCGTTTACTTCGTTTAGTTCTAAAAACATTGTATTTCTCTTATCGTGCTTTGATAATACAAGAAATCCTGAATATATAATTTTGAATATTTAAAAAATTGTAAAGATCCTCAAAAAGAAGTATATTGATACAGTTAGCAGTATCTAATAGAATAGTGTATTTATGAAAATAATATTTTCTATTATATGCATCAGTAATTGAACTTTAAAACATTTATTTATATTAAAGATATATATATATTATAGTCAAAAAAGCAAAATCATCAGCCTATGATGGTTAAACTATAAGTTAAGATTTCACAACAAGGTGTGCTTTTTCTACAATTAATGCATGGATATTGAGAATCAAGTCATACGGACGTCTTCATATACTATACTAAATTTGACATCAATACTGACCTAAAACAGGTAAGAAGGTATAATATATTCATCAATGCATTTAATTTTTTCCATTATATATACGAATATACGAAGTTATTATTTTCAGAACTGTCGAATGATTGTTGAATGAATAATTTACAATTTTTTTGAGAAACAAATTTCAAACGAAAAAATGCCGTTGTTCGCGTCCTGTGCTATCCCTCGTTTACAATAAGCACTCGTGCTTCTTTTTTACTGTTAACTGCAACTCCTCGACAGACGCGTACCTTATGTTTCCTTTTCTCTCATTTGGTCATCTCAGTCCCTAATTAGTCTTTCCAGCATGTATTGAGAAAACCCAAATTACCTTCTGTCGCGTTGAGCCATAAAAAACGGACCTTGAAGCACGCGACCCCTAAAGTAGCTACGAGTTTGCACAGACATCGCGTAGAGTTGCTGTCATCTTGTTCTCTCCTAATCGTTGCTTGGTTCCCCTCTAGAGGAGCCTAAAGGTGAAAGGGCACACAGTTCTGATCCTTTCGTTTTTCGCCATTTTTTCTCACCGAAAAACAGACGCGCTCGAGAACGTCAATCTCGCTCGAAAGTTTGAACCGTCGAGTACTAAGCCACTCGCTCTTCGTTAACTGCCGGCACCTGCTCATTTCTCTGTGCGATTTAGTTCGACCGTTGTCATTATCTTCCATGGCTTTCGTATGTACCTGTGTTTGTTTTACCGCTACAGTATGTATTCCCTTGCGACGACCACTAAGAGGCTAGCGACGGGTTAACCTGCTATACTAGTAGAGGTAGCATCAGTCCTCCTACCATACATCTGCTACCCTCAGATCAGCGACTCAGCGACATCATAGTGAGGGCTGTTCCGTTCCCGAGACATCGGGACTGCATGTGCTCTTTCGCTCTGACAGCATCTTCTCCCTCTCGCGCTATTTATTGTATGTAAGCGTCGTCCGTGAAGTAAGAGAGATCTCCAAGCGACCGTAGCGAATAGCCATTCCACTGTATCTTTGTAAGGGCTAATCGAGCTTATCTCATTTCAATTGTGCATTTCCACTGTAAGTTAGATGTTTTCTTTACTTCTTTTCTAATGCTTTATTGATGTAAAATTATTGTATAATCTGCACGCCTTCGGCTTTTTCCTCGTTACTTTGAGGAGGTTTTTTTATACCTATTAAAATCCTTTTATTTAATTAAAATCTACATGCTTTTTATTTATGCAATTCTTACATTGCCCCTAATTCACATTACTACTTATTATTGTTCAATTCAACGTATTTTCTTCACTGCGTAATTTATTTGACCTCAATTATATAAATTTACTATCTGCTATAGGACGTTTTGCACTATTAATTCCGTGATTTATCTATCTATTCGATTATTTTCTATAACCAGAACAACCGTAACAACATCTAAATAATTTATATGATTTTATTAACAACGGATTAACAACGGTCATTCTGTTTAACTTCCACCACATGAAATTATCCTGTAAATAAGGTTTAATATGCACGATTGCTTCAAAAGAACTATTGTTAATTCGAGCTTTGATTTTGGAGTAATTATAACGGTTTGTTATTTAAAAGCTTCATTTATTTGAAATAACAAATGACTTTAAAGAAATCATTTCTTATTCTAAGTTCCTAGTATAGTAGATTACTAGAACAAAAAATAATACATAAACCGAAAAATAGTTCTATATAGAGTTATCGATAACATTCTTAATAGTAAGAAAATAATTAAGTAGTTTTGTTTTGACTATAAGAAATGGTTCTGTTTCATGACAAGTTTAGTCTCTTATTCTTTTTTCTCTTGAACTCTTATAGGAAGTCCAAAGCAAGTAATGGTATTATTACCACTTTTTAAATGAAATTGCATATTCATATTGGCCTGAAAATAAAAAATAAATTCAGTTCGATCGAACGATTCATTATTTGTAATTAAATTTAAAAATTTATCGAAGCTAACTCTTAAAAACTGCTCTGAGTGGGTCTAGTTTTGAATCGACCTACTTATATACAATACATACAATACAATCTATACAAGATATAACAACCTAATTTCTACACAACCTTTGCAATTGAATTTAATCTATCGTTTATAAAATGAGAGATTGAATACTATTCTTTTCAATTAATATACATCAATATTCGAGATATTCACTTTGTTGTTGCTATTTATAATCAAGTTAACGAAATCAGTTAAGCGACTTGAGCAAATAAGTGAATCAAAGCAGCTGATGTAAAATATTATAAGAAAATGAAATATTTTTTGAATAATTAGCTTGTTACTTGAATATTTATTATTATTATTATTATTATTATTATTATTATTATTATTATTATTGATATTTAGTAGAAAAATTACCCAAATTTCGTCTTTTTTTATTGTGATTAGTTTTTTGTACACATACGATTTGCCCTTTTTCAAAGGGCATCCTTTCTTGCCATTCATATCTGATATATTTTGGCAAGCATTAGAGTCATCTGCGCTGGTAATTTGTACTGGCTGTTTAAATACTGATGCAGTTGCAACTGCTTCGAGATTGTCGACATTTTTCGGTGATTTAAACTTTTGTTCAAAGTTGTATGTTTGACCTCTATTTAAAATGCATCGGCCATCAGTACCAGTACAGTCTTCAAGATTTACCTCAAGATCTTTTATTTTTGGTGAATCTTCTATAAAATAAAAAAAATTTTTATGACAATAATTGTATTATTGATAGCAGTGAATTTTTGAAGGTAAAGCATGACTACATATATTTTGTAAATTCAAGAAATATGTTTTATTTGTATGAAACTCCACGAATTATATAATGATTTAAAAGAAAACACCTTTTGATATATGCTTTGAACTTACTTGCTTTGCATTTTTCTATTTTTGTTGAATTTGATCCCACGATAATCGCAATGAGGACAGCAAAAACTTGTAATACTTTCTTCATATTGACTATTAAATAAAACACGTAATAGCACAAAAAAGTTTTATATAGTCTAGAATAAGTGGTTTTTTCACTAAAATGCAATTATGGACGATAATATTTATCACTGGTGTACAAAATAATCAATGGATATATTATGAGCAAATTATTATTCCTATAATCTACTGTACAATTATCTATGAATGATGACCTTTATAATATTACAACATTTTATGAAATTTTTCCTTGTAGTTAAATAATTATTCACGTATTATATAATTATATACCTATATTATAGCTACAGTCCGGCATTGGCTAACTGTAGCCGATAATGTAGCTTTATAAGTAAAATGCCAAGATGATGATTGTCTCATAGTCAAGAGTAAGTCTTAGTTTTATTCAGCTGGATCTATTATTAGCTTGTGTCTAGAGTTTTTGTTTTGATATTGTTATGGTATTAGAGTTTCTTGTTTGAATCTTCAAAATTTAAAATAACATGCACGTTTTATCTACTTATGATTCAATTAGCATTATAATTTTCCTGAACGTCGTAATTGTAGAAAAATCATCAAAAATGTATTATCAAAAAACGAAGAAATATTTGATGTATCATATGTATATTATTCTCTTTTTCTATAATACAGAGACGAGAATGATCGCTAGAGAAGTACTTTTGTTGCTTTTAAGTGATAGTATAGTCTATCAAAGGAAACATTGTATTATACATATGTATCTTTTCTTTGTTAAAAATATGTCCTAGTCCTAAGCCAATTATTACTTTTCAACATATTTTTTAATTGTATTAATATTTGAGGCTTCAAAAAACTATTTAGTTATTCAATATTTCACAAGTTACTTAGCAATTTAATGTGTAACTAATTAATTTTACGTGAACATTTATTTACCCTTGCGAGATCAATTTCTTCCATATTACTGTTGAAATTCGATTACTCTTTTTGGCCATTACACTTTGTATTATTAACTATTGAAAAATTCTATTCAATATATTCTTATTGGAGTATCTTATATTCTTAAATTTTCAATTTCGATGGAATGTTGAATTCCAATTCCAATTTCGAACAAAAATAAATAAATAAATAAATTAAAGATCGATAGGAGTGCTAAGCACGCGATGTGATGCATCTAGTACCTCTGAATCGCTAAAGTTTGTTATTCTTGATAAAGAAAAGATAAATTTGCGAATAAATGACGAAAGCAATCGTAATGTAATTACCTGCTTTGTGTATATTATCAAAATTTACACTACAAGTTTAAGATTAGCCGTAAGATTTTATCATATATACACTTTATGAAAGAGACCACAAGGAGAAAATTTACATTTTGTAATATTAATAATTGTTATAGGAATAGATATTAGATCAATTACGAAACGCATGCACACACACACGTATGTATATATATACGTTAATAAACATTGTTATAAAAAAGAAAAATGGATTTTAAAAAATTGTTTTTATTTTCAAAAGCACTTGATTCTGTAAGATTTATCACTTATCAATTGATGAAGAAACTCAGTTGGAAATCGACGAAAATTGACTTGAAAATATTACAGAAAAACAATGCGTAATTAGCAAGGATAGCAAAACGGACAGCTATAATGATATTTGGGTTGGATAGAAAAATTGCGCGGAATTAGTAACGAGTTTTGCCATTTTTATCAATCAAGCTTAGTTTTTTTATAATTTTTCTAGGTGATCAATTACCGTCCATTTCCTGTTAAGTTTATTCTTCCCTTACCACTCTATATACCCGATACGTTGTACCTACATTAAAAGTATATATTACATAACTTGAAAATTATGCTGCATTGTGATTAACAAGTTTGCAACAGGAAATAAATTGCCAAAACAATTCGGTTCAACTGCAAAGGTTTATTTCACGACGGTTTGAGTTTACTAATTATTTATCTTGAATTTTTATAGGAATTTCGAAGCAAGTAAGACTTTCATTAGCGTGTGTCAGATGCCATTGTACGTTAATGCTAGCCTGCAGACAGAAAATATTTTGTTATTATATGACTATCGGATTTATATGCAGAATTTTGTTAATAAATAAAATCTTTTAAAACGTAATGGACTTTCGTTAACAAACTATTAATGTAATGATATTTGGTTGCTAAATTACCCTTATTTCGTTTTCCTTTATTTTAATTGCATTTTTGTAGATGTAGTTTTCACCCTTCTTTAAAGGGCATACTCCTGTCATACCTTTTGTATTTTCTATTTTTTTACATGCTTCAGGATCACTCGCACTTTTAATAGATATTAAATATGTAAAGACTAAACCAAATGCGTTTGATTGGAGATCATCGACATCTTTTGGGGCTTTAAATTTCTGTTCAAAGTTGTATGTTTCACCCGCAGTCAATACGCACGGTACTTCATCTGTACAATTTCCAAGCATAACCTTGAGATCATTTATTGAAGGCGCATTGTCTACAAAGAGAAATAATTTTTCATTTACATACTTTCTCTAGTGTATACGTCAATTTTTTCCAATATTTTTGTCAAATATTATATACTTTCTTTACCTCCTTGGCATTTATTTATTTTTGTTCCATTCGAATCTAAAATGATCATCACTACAACAGCTATAACTTGTAATATTGACTTCATCGTGACCACTGAAGGATGCCTTACGTCGGAAGTAAGTTTTATATAAGCTTGAGTAGTTTTCTAGTTAAGCACAATTATCAATGATAATATTATCAGTGACGCCAAAGTACTATGAATAGATATTTTATGCGAACATCGATATATCTATATCTTTCTAATAATTACAGATGAATACTACGACAATATTTTGCCTTGAGCTTCTACATTGCTGAATAATTATTTATTGTATTTATAAAAAATAAATTTATCAATAAATACAACGTTATTATTTTTATTAATAAAAAATTTATTAATAACATATAAAGATTCTAGATTAACTTAAGACAAATCTAAATAATATATACAATGAAAACTTATTTATAATAAGAGTCATTTATTTTCCTAGTCAATTGAGATTAATTGCGATCTTTATTTCTCTGTCGAATCCTTTCTCAAAAAGAAGGCAAACATAGAAAAGATAACAAGAATGTCAAAAAAAATGTTGCAAGCTAGACAACGCGAAACGCTCTCATTGTTTACGGATTAAGGCCAAACGGCAATAACATCGAGATACTTTGACAAATGCGTGCCGAGCGCACACATAGTTCGCAACCTACGCGATGGCAGTGGTGGCCGGTCGTCTTAATCGGCAATTCATCACCCGTCATTGGCTATCGGAGGCCAATCGCACGTGAAATCGAGCGCATGCACTCAACGCTTGGCTGCACTCTACGCGCAGCCGACTGAAGAGCATTATGTACCTATATAACGCGCTCGCGGCAGAGAGATGAGAACACCATAATAGTACAGGCTGATGCTATTCAGCATCCTTGAATACCCCTTTAAGACCCTAATATGAGTCGTATTTGCCCTGTCAACTCAAGGAACGAGAGGCTTGACCAACTCCTTAGAATTTATACCTGTCCTCTGTCTGTTTGCCTGCCTGCTTATCTCTCCTACTCTCTTTGTCTCTCTCTTTCTCTGTTTGGTAGACGCTAGGAAATAGCATCCGTTAGGACTAATGACCGAATGGATAGTTATGTGCTACGATAAATACTGTAGCATACGGAAGATATTTGTTACTAAGATATCCGCTTTTAGCCCTGTGCACGTTATAGTTGAAGTATACTGACATTTTAGCAATAATTGTAATGGATGAAAAAATACCGTTTTAAAAAGTATTGTTTGATACTTGACTATGACATTAGCTATAATTTAGTATTTCCGCAATTTAAGTTATCTGACCAGTACTTTGAAAATAATATTTTTCAAGGCAACTATAATTATTTCATTGGATAAGACGTGTATATTTTCGTTTTCATTTCTACAGTTAACCGCGTAATCGATACAGTTTCAATAATTACATCGTTCATTAAAATGAAGGAAATTATTAAATGGTCTTGTTACTAAAATGTAATAACAAGTTGATAAAATGCAATCAAAGTCACGCAGGTGCGACAGGACTCTCTAATTATGCAAATTTACAGTATAAGCTCAGCGCCTCTGCTCTTTTCTTTGATGCTAATGGGCCTCCTTTGTTTATTCACAATGCGTATTGTAGTGGTTCAGTCTTTAATGCTTTCAGAGTTATAATATTTCCGAAAGGTCTATTGTTCCACACGATTATCAATTTCAGTTTCAATTTTGCTCACCTCTTTAAATGGTTTATCAGGCAAGAATCGCTCTGACCCTTAGCCAAAGACAATTTCGTTGAGTGCGTTGATAAGTAAAAGAAAATATGAACCTCGAAATTTCATTTTAGACGAATACCTTGAACTTGAACGGTTTGAAAGGAGTTAATCTGGTTTAGCCATCGACAGAAGTTATTTCGAAGAAGTAGATTTTCAACTGGTAAATTGACTAGGGAATATATATCTCATTGACATTCTCTCATTTAGAGGTCAGCTAGCTTTCTTCTACTGTAGTTTCCGACCGTGAGCTCTGCGAAATTCCGGCTGCCTGGAATATATAGCGAATTGATAGGAACTTGCCTGCGTTCGTTCGCCCGCGCGATCCGCTGACGAGGTCGTTCCGACTCCGTAGCCACGTTGCACCCGCTGATAACGACTCTTAAATCATTCTTGGCCCGAAGTTGCGCTCGAGATCCTTTTTTTCTCTCTCTCTCGCTTTCCACCCTCGACCACCCCAATATGTTCGGGAGAAACCAGGTTATATCTACGCGAGCAAGCTCTTCGCGTCGATTAAATCTACCAATTTTCACCCTGCCCATAGCTTCTTATTTTATAAGCGCGATGTATCATTGAATCCAATTATTTTTGACACACTAGCTATGTACGCCGACAAGAATAACCAGTAACTTTATCGTTTCAAGCGCTAATAAGAGCTGATGAAATTTTAAATGAAAATGCTGCCGTAATTTGTTAGTTATGTGATGATATTGCTTGTGCTGGTAGCATACTGCAGGTGAAAGCTTCTATAAGCATTCTTGCTATTATTAAATTAATCATGCAATAATTCAAATGAATTTGATGAACTTTATTACAAATTAATTAATTAATTTCTCCTTAATGATTCATGATAAACGGATGTACTAATAACTGATGTTATAATAAAGTCAAACAGCCAATGTAAGATAGCCAATGAAATTCATGGATTAAATCCTCAACTTGTATAATGCTCTGCTCGAGGTAGAATTTTAATGATACACTTCCTCAAGCGAAAGCTTGCGTGAAGGAAAAAAGAAGCATGATATCCGCGAGCGAGAAAAAAAGCAGAAGAACGAGATGAAAGTAGAGTGAAAGGGGCTGGAGCGCGGGAGGGGGAGGAGGCAAACTTTGAATATCTAAAAACTTTCTATTACTTTGAAAAACTTTGGCGACTTTATACAAGCTGCAAAGTGAATGCTTTTTAACCACGCATTTGAGAGTAATGCGTACAGAAACTGCTTCTGCTAGCTTCAGTTTATTTTAATTAAACTAACATCTGTTGCCGTTAAAAATTTCTCTTTTTTACTTGATTCCGATATTTCACGTTAAACTGACGAGTAATTTTCCAATTCAGTTATACTTTCTGAATGTTTGGTCATCTTTTATCAAAGATGCCAGGTGTGCGTACATTTAATTCTTTCAAATAATACTTTCAAAATCGCCGTGATACGTAATATTTTAAGTTTTTTTTTCAATCAAATACACGGATCTCATTTTATTAAAAGCAGTATTAAAATGCCACTAAAATTCTCCAGCGCTGCATGATTGTTGGCATTTAATTTCACTGACCGTAAAAAATCTAACATCCATCCTCTCCAGTGCACGTTGGTTAAAAATGATGGAATCGTGGGTTTGACCAGAAAACTAAATAAAACGATCGACGAGGGAAACGTGACTCGGTCGTTGCTTTCAATCTGTGATATTGATCACGCGGCGCAAGGCCAAATAACGATGCGAGCGGGAAAGGGGAGAAGGCAAAAAAAGCCTATAAAACAGTGTATGAGAAAAGACGTGCGAACATTTCACATAGTGGATCTGGCGATGGCAGATGGCTATCGTTTGGAGGCGCGTCTATTATGTGCGACGCGCAAGTGGCGGTGGCGGTGCAGGCGACCGGGATACGTCACGCTTAGATGAGTACTTGCACGAGGGAATGCGCTCGGCCGTGAACTTGCAGATAACGCAGAATTATAGTTCTTCGCTTCCTCTCTCTCTCTCTCTCTCTCTCTCACCATTTTCCACTTTTCGCTGTGGAATTCCTACATGGTTTTCACACTGCCCGACCCGTAGAACTTTAGTGAGCAGTATACTTGTTGACGAGGTATGAGAATTTTGATGTCTACTCGTTTTCATTGCTGTCAGTTTCTATATTGTATAATGGCCCTCGACAGTATTGGTAAGACTAAATTTGAAATAATTTAGTGCTATTTTATCTGTGAAAGGGAATTTAATGCGATTCCAAGAAAAATTGTTGTCATAATTTGGAATTCGAAATTCCACATAATTTGACACGGATTTGCAAGCTCAGTATTGGTCATCATACAATTCAATTTATAAATCTACACATGAATGTGAAAAATTCGAAAATATTTGAATGAACCGAGCAATCTTGCATAATAATATGCGCTAAACAAAAAAACGAAGCAAAGTCCTAAGACATAATGGCAGGTGGAATGATTTTTCATTCGATTTGTACAATTCTAATCGGACTAGGATATCAAAAGGCGATCGAGTGCGAGCAACCGAAACGAACGAAGAGATTCGAGAGGTCAAAAGGGTAGTCCTCGCGGGAGCGACTGACCGAGCAACTGACTGGTCTCATGGGGCCGCATGGTCACCTTATCGTCCGAAAGCGAGTCGTCTGCGACGTTTATGCGCCGTAGCTTGACAGCCAAGATAGCGCGAGATTGGAAATTCGAATTCCGCTGGACGTCGTTTGGCCTCTCTCTTGTTGTGCGCGAATCTTCTTCATTGCCGAAACCTTGACATGTTTAAAATTGGAATTGCATGATAGCTATCGGATTGGATTCGTTTCGCAAGTAGAACGAATCAACTTTAGTCAGACGTTGTAGTTTGCTTACATGGATTATTGAAAAATAGTCATCAAGATTAATTTACCGAGATTGGAATATTTTTGGAATATCATGAGTGAGAAAAAGCTTTGCCGAGTTCTGCCTTCGTAGTTCTATTATTCGTAATAGCAGAGGCGAGTCTGCAGCTGGTGCTCTTTTCCTCCTCGCCTCCTGGCTTTTCTCTGTGCGCTTCCTGAGTTCATAAGTAGACTGCTCACCGCAGTTGTATATATTCCTGCATTCACACATCTTGTTTCACTTTTCGCCTAGCTACTTTTAAATTTTACAGTTTCTTATTTTCAGGCGGTCTTCTTTACCTACTATTTTTCTGATTTATCTGTGTTTTATTTTTGTTTCGCTGGTGATCTCGTAGGGTATACGCTGAACATCCTATGTCTTTGTCTGTTTTGAAATTCATCAATTTATTTTGTTTCCATCCTATGTAATGAAACTACTTGCGTGGCTCTGAAAATACATTTTTATGTGAAACAACAATATGTTTTATGAGGGAAGATCACAATATTGATATATTTTCTTATAATTCAATTATCATTACTTTGATAGTAGTAGCATTAATAAAAATATCCAAACATTTCTGGCCTCAAATAAGCTGCAGTGTTTTGCGTTTTTAGAAAGTGGGTATACTTAAAAACAATCTCTGACATTTCCAAAATGTTGGAGCTGGCATTTATTTAGACAAAATATAGGTATATTCCGAAACTGAGCTTACGTATATTTGAGGCCTTGTTCAGAGGATCAAAAATAATGTAGTAGAGGATTAGTTATGCAATAGAACTCGCGAAGGATTGATAATATGAGAAGTCTATTTTTAAATTGTAGCCTCCTACAGTGAAATTACAATTGGTCTATTCGAATTACAAAAATAAACTTTTGTCAAAGGAAAAATTTTCCTCGAGCCCGTGCGAATAAAAGGTTGGACAAATTTGGAAAAAATAAAAAGCTTGCCTCTGAAAATAAATGGAATTTGCCTTAATAAGCACCTCTCGCACGTTTGTAATAAACTAAAATTGCCCGGAATACAGCATTAGCACGAGTGAAATTATAGTACACTCACGCTGTCTCTGGCTACGAATGTGTTTTTTTCTGCCATTCGCGTAAGCCCCGAGAACGCGAGCACGTGCAAGAGCGAGCGAAAATCTAGCCACTGGCGTTTTCAGCATCACGTTAATTTTCGCTACTCTCGTACTGCACCGCGGCGGGGATATGAGCGCACCGTTCTTTGTTTCTTTCATTTTTTTCTACAGAGCTCGACTCTTACGCGCCAAACTCCGTGTTAATAAATTACGCAACGGCGATTTTCGCGGAGTCAGTGTATGTGTGTCGTGCACTATGCTCGCTCCCGGTGTTGCTCGCGAGGAAGTGAAATTTGAGCACGCGCGGATGTGCGCTTGTTGGCCTCGCTCGTACGCGAGTGTTTTACAACTGCGAAATAAAGGTGCAGCACTACAACTGCGAATCGCTGCTTTGTCGTTTGGCGACGGGAAACTAAACCGTCGCCGTTTGTCGGCCGTCAAACATTCTGCGCAAGCACTTGTTAATGGGCTGCAAGTCTCTTGTTTAGATTTCCACAAAATACTTTTGCCTCAAAATTTCAAAATTTTTCTAGACTTTTTCGTGTATCAAGTTCTTAGAGAAAAAGTTTCTTATTATTTTATAGTTGATAAAAAAATCGAAATGAATGAGTATTGAAAAGTTTTAACTTATGGAGATCACTTAAAATTGAAAGCTAACAATGACTTTTTGCTTATTATAAGACGTATTCTGATAAAGAATAGAATTGCATTTCTGTAATACTGCACAGTCTTAATGGGCTAGTTTTAATAAATCTGACATATTTGTATGTACACGACGAAAAAAGTAAATAAATAATAAAATTTAAAAACAATAAAAGAATAAGTTCTGGAAAGAGGTAAGAAAATATTCGTAAACATAGAGATAAAGGCCAGAGAGAGAAAAAGAAAGAGAGAGGTGGGATAAGATGGTCGAGCTGAGCAGAGAAAAAAAAGATAAGAGGGCAAATAAGACAGAACTTTCGCGCAAGCATAGTGAACGTGTCGGTAGCGGCGGAGAAAGTTGGAGAGGAGGAGAGGGGAAGTGGGAGCTGCGAATGGAAAATGTGAACCAAGGGTTGCAGCGAGTATGGCTTTGATCATCCGTGCTGCATATATGCTACGTGTTCAAGGTAGAATTCCTATCTTTCTATAAAATAACATTGGCAGATCTACATGTTCGTGTTTGTGTATGTACACAGATCGCTCAGAATGTACCACCGATGATTATTTTTTTTATTGCTCGTTAATGAACTGATTTGCAAATATTAGCCCATTTGAAAATCTCGCTATGAAGTATTTTCCATAAAAATTGATGTTTTTTCAAGTCGACCTTTTTTAAAAAATACTTTAAAGATTTGAAATGAAGGATGCTTATGTGAAGTACAATTAGGCTATACGTAATATTTTGTGGGCTTTAACAAAAGCTTGGAAAGTTCAAGCAGTTCAAGGAAAAAAAAATTCGTTTTTATGAAAGTTATTATGAAAGCTCGAAAAGTTTGAGCAGCTTGATTGATTCGAATCAACCTCAAACTCCATGACGTCATAATTTTTATTCAAAAAATTAATTTTCTCTGCACAATCCACTTCTCTGACATTAATTTCAAATATTTCCAATTTTGATGTATCTATCATTAATTTTTTAAGGATCACATTTTCTTGAAAAAATATATATAACCAAAATGAACTATATAATACTAATAGATGACGGAAAAAATCGAATTTATGATAAGCCAAGAAAAAAATCTTTTTTTATGACTGCTACTAGAACTCATTAACCTATTAACCGAGCGGGACGTATTAATACGTCCAAAGTAAACAATATCGGGTACGGGTAGGATATATGAATACGTCCTCGATATTTATATTGCGCCCTGGAACGGGCGGGACGTATATTTTACTACTACTATGGTAATACGTCATTCATACACGTCTTAGTGGAAAAGGACGCGCCCGTTATATGTTGCGTAATTAGAAAGGGATTTCCCCGGTTAACAGGTTAATATTTATAAATATCAACTTTCCGAGTTGGCATAGCAATAAAACTATTCAAAATATTTAAATTTTGCAAAAATTTATAGAAAGAGAGCAATCGAAGTAGAAAAGTATTAAAAACGACATGAAATTACTGTCATGTAGCTGATAAGACTCACGAGACTCCCTGGAGTTTTCTCTTCAATGTGAAAGAGATGAATTTATCACGAACGTAGTCGATCATCGTGTTTGATGTACTCTTAAGTTGAATGGAACACGAAAGCTTTTATAAGATCTGTCGCGATTACTTTCTTTTTTTCTATGTGGCTTTTCTTTGACTCGCTCTTGTCGCGTCCATTTTAGATATGGAGTGGATAACGCGAAAGAAACTATGAGGCGAGGAAATTTATCAAACACTTGATCAAAATAAACACCGGTTATATTTTTATAAGATTTTTACTTTTCCATGTCGCATGTGACTTTTGTTAAAATTTTCTTTTTTCTTTTTTACGATAATAGTGAGGCGAACTTTCGCTATTGAATAAAAATAAATTAACCTTATACGGAACAGTCGATTTATATCCCTGCAGATATCTTTTTCTACAGTAATATTAAAAACTATGATCTATTGGAAGATTTTTCTGCTATTGATAAATTATTTTTCGAGAATACCCTTATTTGATTGAAACAGTTTGAAAAATAAATTCATAAAATGAAAGTGAAATAAAAAATGCAGGCTGGAAAGGCTCGAATTATTAGAACCGTTGAAAAATGAAATTCAAGCTGCGCGGTTATTTCACGGTACAATTAAAACATAATCCGAGTCGGAAACTCAGAGAGAAAGAGAGAGAGAGAGAGGGAGAGAGAGAGAGAGAGAACCGATTAAAAAATGAGCACTGTACGAACCCCTACAGAATTTTCTGTTATCGTGTCGAGACATGTTTATTATTTATAAACCACTCGATTTCACGGAAAGGCATAATCACTTAAAGTAAACGTAGCCGACGCGTCGCACGAGTTGCGCTATTTTCCCCGCGGTTTGATAGGGCGGTATTTAAACGTCGAGTTTGTAAATTAATTACGCGCACGACTACTGCAGATAACATACTTTTCATTGACGAGCTTAGGAAGAAGAGCGTACGCGTTGATGAATAGTTTCGTTGCGCGTTCTCAAGAGAACTCATCTTCGCTTAGTCACGATGAGAAGCTGGCGTGATCATACAACAGGCGATGATTCGATCGTTAATGCTGCCGACACGATGTAGTACGCCTTTTTTATTTCTAGAAGCTTACTATGCGGTATTTTTTCTCAACAACAACTTGAATAAATCACGCATTCCTTCAATCTATGTCATCTTCTTTTAAATTCTATACGAATTAATACCAATGCCTACATCAATAACTACATTGATTTTCAAATAAACCTTCTATTGAAATCTTTTTTCATATGCTCAATGCTACATTATTTTTTTGACGTACTTCTGCTAATGGATAAAGCTTGTTAAATTTTTTCTTTTAATTTCCATCAAAGTAATAGAACCACTAAACTTTAAATCTTTAAAGTGCACCGTATTATATGCCGTAAAAAAGCTTTTTAGAATGAAAGCATACGAGATTAACTTTTGAGTCTGAAATAGCCGAAAATCTAAAAATCCGGTAAGGACATTTTGGTTACTACGTAAATATAGCTTTCAAGACATTATGAAGCAATAAACTCTCAAAGTATCGGATGTTTCTTCAATTTAATTAATTTGATATTGATAAGTTAGCAGGGTGTAAATACATTGATTTCTGTGAACAGATTTATATAATTAGAATTATTTAATTTAAAATAATCGAATTTATCTAAATCATTTCAGTTTAATTATTTATTATTCAACATAACGTTTGTTACCAATCAAGTTATAAGTAGTATGAACATATAATTGATCAGACTGACTCGTACAGATACACATGCGTATGCATTCCCTCGTATAAATTTGGCTGTTAATGCAAGCATAATTACTTATTCGGAGTAATGGCAAAAGCATGAAAGCGAGAGGCATAATGTCGGCAAGCCTATTATAATGAAATTAACAAATTACCCGAGTGTAGTATACCAGTGCAGCGATTCTTTTGTCGGTATCGTTCGATAATGATGTCATTCCTTTCGGAATATGCTTGACCATATACGTATATTTGGCCTTTCTATTTTTATCTTTATTTACTGTCATCAATCGTATCTCATTGTTGTGACTTTCGATGTACACGCCCTCTTCGCATTATAGTAAACGCCTAAAACAGGCCTTTAACATAATGCAGTGGTCAACAAAAAACAAAAGGTCAAAAACAATCAGAATTGCGATGGCTTTTCGACATCATTGGTTTTCATTGTTCCATGCTATTTTCATTGATCGTTGTTTTTTCTTCAATATTCACAACTGCTCATCATACTTTCCTCGTATCTCAGAGATTGAAGTAGAAGTACGTAACTGAGGGTATTGAAACAGTAAAAGCTCATTTACGCGATACAGCATTTCGGAAAAAAGCATTCGCACTCATCCGAATGGTGTTCTCCAGAGAGTATAGTTCATTCTCATTTCAGCGCAGCTGCACCTATGGTCAATGGTCCTCATCTCGCTACACGATGCATTACGACTCTTTCACGAATTTGAGTTCTCTTTTCTCTTTCGCGCTACTTCAATCATCCTTTCGCATTTTCGAACTTTCCTTTCTGAACATCGGGCTTTGATTCATGGATAATTTGTGATTGGAGAAACTTTCAGACCACTACATCTCGTGTTTCGATTCGTCATTGGTGCAAATCGCTGCCTACTCTTATTCGACCATTGCAGCTTTTGAGCAACGTCAAATATTACCATATTTCATTCGAAAATGCACTCGATGACGATGAAATGTGAAATATTATCATTTCGTATTGTTCGCTTTGTACTAATTAAGACTCGAAATTAAAATAATGGAATATCCACTTTCATTATTGGAAATGTACAATGGGCGATATTATTCATTGCGTTACATATACACTCAATAGTATTCTGAAAAGAATAACTGAAAATAACAGTAACTATAAAGAAACGAAGTTCTATTTACCTGGAGGCATCACACCTGACTCCACGAATAATAAGCGCTCGAGTGCCGGGGTATCGTAACGCGTTGGCAAAAGCATTTATCATCATTGAAAAAAACTAAAGGATCATAAATAACGTCGCTCGTCGAGGCGGGGCGTTGTGGAGCGACTGCTCGTTACGACGAGACTCCGAGATGTAGAGTAACAACAACAGCAGCGGCGGCAGTAGCAGCAGCGCTTTGTCACCAAGCTTCCGTCGAGCAATTAATTTCAGCGCATTCCACGGAACGATATAAATACGGGAGAGAGAGAATCGTGAATTTTTCAATTACGAGCGTTTCAATCCTAGCGAGGACAAAGCGCCGGTAACAAGGGAGGCTACGGCAAAAAGAAGTGAGAAAGAGAGTGAGAGAGAGAGAGAGAGAGAGTGAGAGGAAGGTACCGGCCAACAGAGAGACAATGGTAGGCGGACAAAAGCATGATATACGGCGAGGCTACCGGTGCACTGCCGAGTTCTAGTATTAAAATCATATTTTTAAACTCCACTTCGCTCGCGCGCTCGATCGTTTTTTCGAGCATTTTTTTTTGTTTTTGTTTTTTTTCACAGCTCACTTCGTTTTTTCGTGCTATAGGAGCTATCTGATTCTGAAATCCACCATGAGAGTTTTGCTGATTTGTCACTTCTTTATTTGTGAGTGCTTTTTTTAGCCGAAGTATTTGTGCACGGTAATATGCACCGGCCCGATAATTGACTTATTTGATTATACTTGAGATGTTATTAGTCAATCTATTTTATATATCAAAGACTAAAAATATCTTTTTAATTTTGTTTATTATCAGTAATATAGTAATATTATATCAAGCTGTTTAATATTTCTTACCATCATTTGATTTACATCGGTACAATTTTTATTTCCATTCGATTCCATTTTTTCCTTTTTTCTTTTTACGATTTTCCAGCTTCGTTTTCAACTTCTTTCTTTTGCCTCATTTATCCTTTTCCATTTTCTCCTTTTCTATTTCCATGGTAACGTACAATCGCTCTTTGCGGCGTGCGACACGAGAGAGAAAACGCGCTGTATCTACTTTTCTGTCATGCTGATATTGTCATTGGTAATTGGATTTGTTAAATGTAATTCGTATAACGTATCGACAGCTTTGTGCAGATCTTCCTGAAAAAATGAAATGTTCACTCTAATTAATTGTCTTGCGTTTGACATTCGAGTTAGAATGGAGAATGGGTTAGTGATGTCGGCACCGTTGTGCAGATATTAATTTAACAAAGTTCCAACTAAAAGAGTGAGTGCGTTGAAGACAATATTGTTATTTTTTGCGCTTAATATATCGTTATAATTTGTTAGTGTAACTTGTTAAACGTGTAAGCGGCTAATGAAAGGAGTCATGCCGCCACGAGTTTATAAAATAATCGAAGGGCTGTCGACTTCAATTTCAAAGTTGCCACGACCAAGAAATTAAAGCACCGAGAAATAAAAGGAAAGAAAAAGGCGCGAGACCACTACACAGTAGAGTTCGAAAGAGGGCAAAGACTGAGAAGCGGCCTATAATGGGATTCGATTTTTAAGAAAATTTCCGTGGCTCATAGTCTCTTTAGGGCAAATATACAGTCTACCCCGAGTCCTCTTTTATCCAAACACTCCTTCGACTATGAGCATACACTATTTTCGGATGGGTCGCGCCTTATCAAAACACTGTTTATCTCTTGTTTGTATCGAGGAGAAAAGAGCGGAAATATTGGTTCGTTGCTTCTGCAAAAGAGAAGCTGGACGAGATTGGGGAAAGAGGAAGGAGAGAAAGGAAGAGAAAAAGGAAAGAGAAAGAGAGTGGTCTTATTTACATTTAATATTCTGGTAAAATGGAAAAAAATATTCTGCTGCGCGGCTGTAATCGAATTTTTCTCTCAAGGGGACTGCTTTACTGTGAAATTTATAAGGCTTTTTTGTGGCTTACCTTGTTAATGACGATAAAACTTTCGAAGAAAAATCTGGTTGTAATAGAATTATACATTATTTTATAAATATTTTGCGTTATTAACTTTATATTAATAAAGTTATTCAGTGACATTTCAACATAACACCATATCATTCAAAAGGAAATCTTTATTTTTACAAGACTTTCAATTTTCACAGTTGTAACAGATGATGCGGTTTTGCTATGGTTTTTGATATGGTTTTGCTAATTCAAATATCATCAAGATTACGTTAATAAGAATGATACTGTCCGAATCCACTTACGTAATCATAATATAACGAGCTTCGCCATGTCAAAGCATAATATGCCTCTCGACGAAGAAAAAATATCCGCTGCTCATATATTGTATTTGCTCTTTATGGCGCGAGTGAAGAAGAGGAAAAATTGAAAATTTTCACTCTTCATTGTCGTCCGACAAAAAAATAATTTGAAAAGTAAGTCTATAAAAAAAGAAATAAGTACTCTTCCTCTTTTTCTCTCTTGGCGATCGAAAAAGAATAATAGACGTTAAGGTCGACGTGGTTCACGGACAGAAAGAGAGAGAAAGAGATAGAGAGAAATCGATCAAAAAACGGGTTGAGATTGAGGGGCGAGTGCGCGACTTCGTTTGGAATTCAAGGCAGTAACTGGGAGCCCGAGGCAAAACTCTGCGCGCTTATTCAGCCGTTGCACTACTACGACGATCCTTGCCACCGCGTGACGTCTCCAATGTAAAGCGAGCTGCTGAAGAATGATGCATATGTGTGACGCGCGAGATACCGATCACGAAAGAAAGAGAGGAAAGGTCTGTCGAAGCACATTTGATAAAAAGGAACCGGGACTATGAATAAGCACACTTGCGAAAGACAACATACGAGCGAACGAACGACTCTGGTAGTTTTCTGCTAGAATGAAAATTTATATTTAAGTCGTCGTGCTCTGCCACGGTGACGTTCCGCTTTCCTTCTTGCATTTCGGATATGCGTGGACGCGCGTTCTCTTGTGATTCCACGATATACATATACGCATTCTCACTATGTACTTTCGAAAATTTATGCAAAAAAGAAATACTTTATAGGCCACTTTTTTTATCAAATGAAAGATTTGCATATATCATTAGTTGAATGCTGCCGAATAATTCATAGTCAATTTAGAACAGTTTAGAGGCGTCAACGGGCTTACATGATCGTTAGCCAGCAAGGTAATACAAATACGATACACTAGATATAAGACAATAGCATTTTATTTTCCAGTCCAATTTTAGTCGCAATGATAATTATTGTATGCACCAGCGATTGCTAAAGAATTTCATGAAACTCGACTTTTCAGCACTTCGCATTAATATTTTATCGAAGCAGCAGGTTTATTTAGTAGACAGTGCTCTTCTCGAATATATAACGCGCAAAACAAAATTGCTAATCCGAGTACATAATAACTAGTACGCGATTGCAGCAGTCAATAACAAATCAAAATGTGTACAGTTCATGTAGTATGAACGAGAAAGAACATTCAAAGCGGTTCTATATCCTCGTGCGTACCCTTTGCGGCTTACACATCAAAGCTCATTATAATTTCAACTCTCTATAATGTACTTACTTTAGTTCGCACGAGCATCACATAAACTGTGATACCGTTATGCTGAATCCAATTCGGGATTTCGCTCTGTGGAATATCATTAAGGTCGTTGAAGAATTGTGAAAGCGCATTGTATTACACACAGTCTCGCATGATCGGCTAAGCTTAAAATACGTGCAGTGATGTTTCAAGCGACGTAAAGTCCATACCAAAACGTTTAATATTCGCTGATTATTGCTTTATTTGTGCCCACGATTATTCGTTTTACGAGTCAATTGTGCGCAAATCTGCGTGCTTGGACACGCGTGCGGTTCATTGGCTCCACAAGTGCAATTTCTAAATAGTCGACAAATGACGTACATGCGTTGACATTTATTTCTTGAGAATTGAGAAGTTCGCGAAAAGCAAGTGAATATTTCCAAGACTTATATTCTTTAGTATCCTAGTATAATTCCATTGCTACAAAGAAATCGTTTCGCGGATGAAACATAAAATCGTGATTGCTCTGTTCAGAACTGCGGTTATAATTGAATATCAGTAGAGCGCTTAACAAGAAAAAATCCACAGCTGGAGTGTCAAATAAATATCA